>NC_080035.1:66361089-66626089 GCF_030020395.1 Manis pentadactyla | reverse complement strand
CCCTAACCCTAACCCTAACCCTAACCCTAACCCTAACCCTAACCCTAACCCTAACCCTAACCCTAACCCTAACCCTAACCCTAACCCTAACCCTAACCCTAACCCTAACCCTAACCCTAACCCTAACCCTAACCCTAACCCTAACCCTAACCCTAACCCTAACCCTAACCCTAACCCTAACCCTAACCCTAACCCTAACCCTAACCCTAACCCTAACCCTAACCCTAACCCT
This sequence comes from Manis pentadactyla, assembly GCF_030020395.1. Lineage (NCBI taxonomy): Eukaryota > Metazoa > Chordata > Mammalia > Pholidota > Manidae > Manis > Manis pentadactyla. Next base: position 66,625,857 of record NC_080035.1, on the reverse strand, counting down.
AACCCTAACCCTAACCCTAACCCTAACCCTAACCCTAACCCTAACCCTAACCCTAACCCTAACCCTAACCCTAACCCTAACCCTAACCCTAACCCTAACCCTAACCCTAACCCTAACCCTAACCCTAACCCTAACCCTAACCCTAACCCTAACCCTAACCCTAACCCTAACCCTAACCCTAACCCTAACCCTAACCCTAACCCTAACCCTAACCCTAACCCTAACCCTAACCCTAACCCTAACCCTAACCCTAACCCTAACCCTAACCCTAACCCTAACCCTAACCCTAACCCTAACCCTAACCCTAACCCTAACCCTAACCCTAACCCTAACCCTAACCCTAACCCTAACCCTAACCCTAACCCTAACCCTAACCCTAACCCTAACCCTAACCCTAACCCTAACCCTAACCCTAACCCTAACCCTAACCCTAACCCTAACCCTAACCCTAACCCTAACCCTAACCCTAACCCTAACCCTAACCCTAACCCTAACCCTAACCCTAACCCTAACCCTAACCCTAACCCTAACCCTAACCCTAACCCTAACCCTAACCCTAACCCTAACCCTAACCCTAACCCTAACCCTAACCCTAACCCTAACCCTAACCCTAACCCTAACCCTAACCCTAACCCTAACCCTAACCCTAACCCTAACCCTAACCCTAACCCTAACCCTAACCCTAACCCTAACCCTAACCCTAACCCTAACCCTAACCCTAACCCTAACCCTAACCCTAACCCTAACCCTAACCCTAACCCTAACCCTAACCCTAACCCTAACCCTAACCCTAACCCTAACCCTAACCCTAACCCTAACCCTAACCCTAACCCTAACCCTAACCCTAACCCTAACCCTAACCCTAACCCTAACCCTAACCCTAACCCTAACCCTAACCCTAACCCTAACCCTAACCCTAACCCTAACCCTAACCCTAACCCTAACCCTAACCCTAACCCTAACCCTAACCCTAACCCTAACCCTAACCCTAACCCTAACCCTAACCCTAACCCTAACCCTAACCCTAACCCTAACCCTAACCCTAACCCTAACCCTAACCCTAACCCTAACCCTAACCCTAACCCTAACCCTAACCCTAACCCTAACCCTAACCCTAACCCTAACCCTAACCCTAACCCTAACCCTAACCCTAACCCTAACCCTAACCCTAACCCTAACCCTAACCCTAACCCTAACCCTAACCCTAACCCTAACCCTAACCCTAACCCTAACCCTAACCCTAACCCTAACCCTAACCCTAACCCTAACCCTAACCCTAACCCTAACCCTAACCCTAACCCTAACCCTAACCCTAACCCTAACCCTAACCCTAACCCTAACCCTAACCCTAACCCTAACCCTAACCCTAACCCTAACCCTAACCCTAACCCTAACCCTAACCCTAACCCTAACCCTAACCCTAACCCTAACCCTAACCCTAACCCTAACCCTAACCCTAACCCTAACCCTAACCCTAACCCTAACCCTAACCCTAACCCTAACCCTAACCCTAACCCTAACCCTAACCCTAACCCTAACCCTAACCCTAACCCTAACCCTAACCCTAACCCTAACCCTAACCCTAACCCTAACCCTAACCCTAACCCTAACCCTAACCCTAACCCTAACCCTAACCCTAACCCTAACCCTAACCCTAACCCTAACCCTAACCCTAACCCTAACCCTAACCCTAACCCTAACCCTAACCCTAACCCTAACCCTAACCCTAACCCTAACCCTAACCCTAACCCTAACCCTAACCCTAACCCTAACCCTAACCCTAACCCTAACCCTAACCCTAACCCTAACCCTAACCCTAACCCTAACCCTAACCCTAACCCTAACCCTAACCCTAACCCTAACCCTAACCCTAACCCTAACCCTAACCCTAACCCTAACCCTAACCCTAACCCTAACCCTAACCCTAACCCTAACCCTAACCCTAACCCTAACCCTAACCCTAACCCTAACCCTAACCCTAACCCTAACCCTAACCCTAACCCTAACCCTAACCCTAACCCTAACCCTAACCCTAACCCTAACCCTAACCCTAACCCTAACCCTAACCCTAACCCTAACCCTAACCCTAACCCTAACCCTAACCCTAACCCTAACCCTAACCCTAACCCTAACCCTAACCCTAACCCTAACCCTAACCCTAACCCTAACCCTAACCCTAACCCTAACCCTAACCCTAACCCTAACCCTAACCCTAACCCTAACCCTAACCCTAACCCTAACCCTAACCCTAACCCTAACCCTAACCCTAACCCTAACCCTAACCCTAACCCTAACCCTAACCCTAACCCTAACCCTAACCCTAACCCTAACCCTAACCCTAACCCTAACCCTAACCCTAACCCTAACCCTAACCCTAACCCTAACCCTAACCCTAACCCTAACCCTAACCCTAACCCTAACCCTAACCCTAACCCTAACCCTAACCCTAACCCTAACCCTAACCCTAACCCTAACCCTAACCCTAACCCTAACCCTAACCCTAACCCTAACCCTAACCCTAACCCTAACCCTAACCCTAACCCTAACCCTAACCCTAACCCTAACCCTAACCCTAACCCTAACCCTAACCCTAACCCTAACCCTAACCCTAACCCTAACCCTAACCCTAACCCTAACCCTAACCCTAACCCTAACCCTAACCCTAACCCTAACCCTAACCCTAACCCTAACCCTAACCCTAACCCTAACCCTAACCCTAACCCTAACCCTAACCCTAACCCTAACCCTAACCCTAACCCTAACCCTAACCCTAACCCTAACCCTAACCCTAACCCTAACCCTAACCCTAACCCTAACCCTAACCCTAACCCTAACCCTAACCCTAACCCTAACCCTAACCCTAACCCTAACCCTAACCCTAACCCTAACCCTAACCCTAACCCTAACCCTAACCCTAACCCTAACCCTAACCCTAACCCTAACCCTAACCCTAACCCTAACCCTAACCCTAACCCTAACCCTAACCCTAACCCTAACCCTAACCCTAACCCTAACCCTAACCCTAACCCTAACCCTAACCCTAACCCTAACCCTAACCCTAACCCTAACCCTAACCCTAACCCTAACCCTAACCCTAACCCTAACCCTAACCCTAACCCTAACCCTAACCCTAACCCTAACCCTAACCCTAACCCTAACCCTAACCCTAACCCTAACCCTAACCCTAACCCTAACCCTAACCCTAACCCTAACCCTAACCCTAACCCTAACCCTAACCCTAACCCTAACCCTAACCCTAACCCTAACCCTAACCCTAACCCTAACCCTAACCCTAACCCTAACCCTAACCCTAACCCTAACCCTAACCCTAACCCTAACCCTAACCCTAACCCTAACCCTAACCCTAACCCTAACCCTAACCCTAACCCTAACCCTAACCCTAACCCTAACCCTAACCCTAACCCTAACCCTAACCCTAACCCTAACCCTAACCCTAACCCTAACCCTAACCCTAACCCTAACCCTAACCCTAACCCTAACCCTAACCCTAACCCTAACCCTAACCCTAACCCTAACCCTAACCCTAACCCTAACCCTAACCCTAACCCTAACCCTAACCCTAACCCTAACCCTAACCCTAACCCTAACCCTAACCCTAACCCTAACCCTAACCCTAACCCTAACCCTAACCCTAACCCTAACCCTAACCCTAACCCTAACCCTAACCCTAACCCTAACCCTAACCCTAACCCTAACCCTAACCCTAACCCTAACCCTAACCCTAACCCTAACCCTAACCCTAACCCTAACCCTAACCCTAACCCTAACCCTAACCCTAACCCTAACCCTAACCCTAACCCTAACCCTAACCCTAACCCTAACCCTAACCCTAACCCTAACCCTAACCCTAACCCTAACCCTAACCCTAACCCTAACCCTAACCCTAACCCTAACCCTAACCCTAACCCTAACCCTAACCCTAACCCTAACCCTAACCCTAACCCTAACCCTAACCCTAACCCTAACCCTAACCCTAACCCTAACCCTAACCCTAACCCTAACCCTAACCCTAACCCTAACCCTAACCCTAACCCTAACCCTAACCCTAACCCTAACCCTAACCCTAACCCTAACCCTAACCCTAACCCTAACCCTAACCCTAACCCTAACCCTAACCCTAACCCTAACCCTAACCCTAACCCTAACCCTAACCCTAACCCTAACCCTAACCCTAACCCTAACCCTAACCCTAACCCTAACCCTAACCCTAACCCTAACCCTAACCCTAACCCTAACCCTAACCCTAACCCTAACCCTAACCCTAACCCTAACCCTAACCCTAACCCTAACCCTAACCCTAACCCTAACCCTAACCCTAACCCTAACCCTAACCCTAACCCTAACCCTAACCCTAACCCTAACCCTAACCCTAACCCTAACCCTAACCCTAACCCTAACCCTAACCCTAACCCTAACCCTAACCCTAACCCTAACCCTAACCCTAACCCTAACCCTAACCCTAACCCTAACCCTAACCCTAACCCTAACCCTAACCCTAACCCTAACCCTAACCCTAACCCTAACCCTAACCCTAACCCTAACCCTAACCCTAACCCTAACCCTAACCCTAACCCTAACCCTAACCCTAACCCTAACCCTAACCCTAACCCTAACCCTAACCCTAACCCTAACCCTAACCCTAACCCTAACCCTAACCCTAACCCTAACCCTAACCCTAACCCTAACCCTAACCCTAACCCTAACCCTAACCCTAACCCTAACCCTAACCCTAACCCTAACCCTAACCCTAACCCTAACCCTAACCCTAACCCTAACCCTAACCCTAACCCTAACCCTAACCCTAACCCTAACCCTAACCCTAACCCTAACCCTAACCCTAACCCTAACCCTAACCCTAACCCTAACCCTAACCCTAACCCTAACCCTAACCCTAACCCTAACCCTAACCCTAACCCTAACCCTAACCCTAACCCTAACCCTAACCCTAACCCTAACCCTAACCCTAACCCTAACCCTAACCCTAACCCTAACCCTAACCCTAACCCTAACCCTAACCCTAACCCTAACCCTAACCCTAACCCTAACCCTAACCCTAACCCTAACCCTAACCCTAACCCTAACCCTAACCCTAACCCTAACCCTAACCCTAACCCTAACCCTAACCCTAACCCTAACCCTAACCCTAACCCTAACCCTAACCCTAACCCTAACCCTAACCCTAACCCTAACCCTAACCCTAACCCTAACCCTAACCCTAACCCTAACCCTAACCCTAACCCTAACCCTAACCCTAACCCTAACCCTAACCCTAACCCTAACCCTAACCCTAACCCTAACCCTAACCCTAACCCTAACCCTAACCCTAACCCTAACCCTAACCCTAACCCTAACCCTAACCCTAACCCTAACCCTAACCCTAACCCTAACCCTAACCCTAACCCTAACCCTAACCCTAACCCTAACCCTAACCCTAACCCTAACCCTAACCCTAACCCTAACCCTAACCCTAACCCTAACCCTAACCCTAACCCTAACCCTAACCCTAACCCTAACCCTAACCCTAACCCTAACCCTAACCCTAACCCTAACCCTAACCCTAACCCTAACCCTAACCCTAACCCTAACCCTAACCCTAACCCTAACCCTAACCCTAACCCTAACCCTAACCCTAACCCTAACCCTAACCCTAACCCTAACCCTAACCCTAACCCTAACCCTAACCCTAACCCTAACCCTAACCCTAACCCTAACCCTAACCCTAACCCTAACCCTAACCCTAACCCTAACCCTAACCCTAACCCTAACCCTAACCCTAACCCTAACCCTAACCCTAACCCTAACCCTAACCCTAACCCTAACCCTAACCCTAACCCTAACCCTAACCCTAACCCTAACCCTAACCCTAACCCTAACCCTAACCCTAACCCTAACCCTAACCCTAACCCTAACCCTAACCCTAACCCTAACCCTAACCCTAACCCTAACCCTAACCCTAACCCTAACCCTAACCCTAACCCTAACCCTAACCCTAACCCTAACCCTAACCCTAACCCTAACCCTAACCCTAACCCTAACCCTAACCCTAACCCTAACCCTAACCCTAACCCTAACCCTAACCCTAACCCTAACCCTAACCCTAACCCTAACCCTAACCCTAACCCTAACCCTAACCCTAACCCTAACCCTAACCCTAACCCTAACCCTAACCCTAACCCTAACCCTAACCCTAACCCTAACCCTAACCCTAACCCTAACCCTAACCCTAACCCTAACCCTAACCCTAACCCTAACCCTAACCCTAACCCTAACCCTAACCCTAACCCTAACCCTAACCCTAACCCTAACCCTAACCCTAACCCTAACCCTAACCCTAACCCTAACCCTAACCCTAACCCTAACCCTAACCCTAACCCTAACCCTAACCCTAACCCTAACCCTAACCCTAACCCTAACCCTAACCCTAACCCTAACCCTAACCCTAACCCTAACCCTAACCCTAACCCTAACCCTAACCCTAACCCTAACCCTAACCCTAACCCTAACCCTAACCCTAACCCTAACCCTAACCCTAACCCTAACCCTAACCCTAACCCTAACCCTAACCCTAACCCTAACCCTAACCCTAACCCTAACCCTAACCCTAACCCTAACCCTAACCCTAACCCTAACCCTAACCCTAACCCTAACCCTAACCCTAACCCTAACCCTAACCCTAACCCTAACCCTAACCCTAACCCTAACCCTAACCCTAACCCTAACCCTAACCCTAACCCTAACCCTAACCCTAACCCTAACCCTAACCCTAACCCTAACCCTAACCCTAACCCTAACCCTAACCCTAACCCTAACCCTAACCCTAACCCTAACCCTAACCCTAACCCTAACCCTAACCCTAACCCTAACCCTAACCCTAACCCTAACCCTAACCCTAACCCTAACCCTAACCCTAACCCTAACCCTAACCCTAACCCTAACCCTAACCCTAACCCTAACCCTAACCCTAACCCTAACCCTAACCCTAACCCTAACCCTAACCCTAACCCTAACCCTAACCCTAACCCTAACCCTAACCCTAACCCTAACCCTAACCCTAACCCTAACCCTAACCCTAACCCTAACCCTAACCCTAACCCTAACCCTAACCCTAACCCTAACCCTAACCCTAACCCTAACCCTAACCCTAACCCTAACCCTAACCCTAACCCTAACCCTAACCCTAACCCTAACCCTAACCCTAACCCTAACCCTAACCCTAACCCTAACCCTAACCCTAACCCTAACCCTAACCCTAACCCTAACCCTAACCCTAACCCTAACCCTAACCCTAACCCTAACCCTAACCCTAACCCTAACCCTAACCCTAACCCTAACCCTAACCCTAACCCTAACCCTAACCCTAACCCTAACCCTAACCCTAACCCTAACCCTAACCCTAACCCTAACCCTAACCCTAACCCTAACCCTAACCCTAACCCTAACCCTAACCCTAACCCTAACCCTAACCCTAACCCTAACCCTAACCCTAACCCTAACCCTAACCCTAACCCTAACCCTAACCCTAACCCTAACCCTAACCCTAACCCTAACCCTAACCCTAACCCTAACCCTAACCCTAACCCTAACCCTAACCCTAACCCTAACCCTAACCCTAACCCTAACCCTAACCCTAACCCTAACCCTAACCCTAACCCTAACCCTAACCCTAACCCTAACCCTAACCCTAACCCTAACCCTAACCCTAACCCTAACCCTAACCCTAACCCTAACCCTAACCCTAACCCTAACCCTAACCCTAACCCTAACCCTAACCCTAACCCTAACCCTAACCCTAACCCTAACCCTAACCCTAACCCTAACCCTAACCCTAACCCTAACCCTAACCCTAACCCTAACCCTAACCCTAACCCTAACCCTAACCCTAACCCTAACCCTAACCCTAACCCTAACCCTAACCCTAACCCTAACCCTAACCCTAACCCTAACCCTAACCCTAACCCTAACCCTAACCCTAACCCTAACCCTAACCCTAACCCTAACCCTAACCCTAACCCTAACCCTAACCCTAACCCTAACCCTAACCCTAACCCTAACCCTAACCCTAACCCTAACCCTAACCCTAACCCTAACCCTAACCCTAACCCTAACCCTAACCCTAACCCTAACCCTAACCCTAACCCTAACCCTAACCCTAACCCTAACCCTAACCCTAACCCTAACCCTAACCCTAACCCTAACCCTAACCCTAACCCTAACCCTAACCCTAACCCTAACCCTAACCCTAACCCTAACCCTAACCCTAACCCTAACCCTAACCCTAACCCTAACCCTAACCCTAACCCTAACCCTAACCCTAACCCTAACCCTAACCCTAACCCTAACCCTAACCCTAACCCTAACCCTAACCCTAACCCTAACCCTAACCCTAACCCTAACCCTAACCCTAACCCTAACCCTAACCCTAACCCTAACCCTAACCCTAACCCTAACCCTAACCCTAACCCTAACCCTAACCCTAACCCTAACCCTAACCCTAACCCTAACCCTAACCCTAACCCTAACCCTAACCCTAACCCTAACCCTAACCCTAACCCTAACCCTAACCCTAACCCTAACCCTAACCCTAACCCTAACCCTAACCCTAACCCTAACCCTAACCCTAACCCTAACCCTAACCCTAACCCTAACCCTAACCCTAACCCTAACCCTAACCCTAACCCTAACCCTAACCCTAACCCTAACCCTAACCCTAACCCTAACCCTAACCCTAACCCTAACCCTAACCCTAACCCTAACCCTAACCCTAACCCTAACCCTAACCCTAACCCTAACCCTAACCCTAACCCTAACCCTAACCCTAACCCTAACCCTAACCCTAACCCTAACCCTAACCCTAACCCTAACCCTAACCCTAACCCTAACCCTAACCCTAACCCTAACCCTAACCCTAACCCTAACCCTAACCCTAACCCTAACCCTAACCCTAACCCTAACCCTAACCCTAACCCTAACCCTAACCCTAACCCTAACCCTAACCCTAACCCTAACCCTAACCCTAACCCTAACCCTAACCCTAACCCTAACCCTAACCCTAACCCGTTCCCTAACCCTAACCCTAACCCTAACCCTAACCCTAACCCTAACCCTAACCCGTTCCCTAACCCTAACCCTAACCCGTTCCCTAACCCTAACCCTAACCCTAACCCTAACCCTAACCCTAACCCTAACCCTAACCCTAACCCGTTCCCTAACCCTAACCCTAACCCGTTCCCTAACCCGTTCCCTAACCCTAACCCTAACCCTAACCCGTTCCCTAACCCTAACCCTAACCCTAACCCTAACCCGTTCCCTAACCCTAACCCTAACCCGTTCCCTAACCCTAACCCGTTCCCTAACCCTAACCCTAACCCGTTCCCTAACCCGTTCCCTAACCCTAACCCTAACCCTAACCCTAACCCGTTCCCTAACCCGTTCCCTAACCCTAACCCTAACCCGTTCCCTAACCCTAACCCTAACCCGTTCCCTAACCCGTTCCCTAACCCTAACCCTAACCCTAACCCGTTCCCTAACCCGTTCCCTAACCCGTTCCCTAACCCTAACCCGTTCCCTAACCCGTTCCCTAACCCTAACCCTAACCCTAACCCGTTCCCTAACCCGTTCCCTAACCCTAACCCTAACCCTAACCCGTTCCCTAACCCGTTCCCTAACCCTAACCCTAACCCTAACCCGTTCCCTAACCCTAACCCTAACCCGTTCCCTAACCCGTTCCCTAACCCGTTCCCTAACCCTAACCCTAACCCTAACCCTAACCCGTTCCCTAACCCGTTCCCTAACCCGTTCCCTAACCCTAACCCGTTCCCTAACCCTAACCCTAACCCTAACCCGTTCCCTAACCCTAACCCGTTCCCTAACCCTAACCCGTTCCCTAACCCTAACCCTAACCCTAACCCGTTCCCTAACCCTAACCCGTTCCCTAACCCTAACCCGTTCCCTAACCCTAACCCTAACCCTAACCCTAACCCTAACCCGTTCCCTAACCCTAACCCTAACCCGTTCCCTAACCCTAACCCGTTCCCTAACCCTAACCCGTTCCCTAACCCGTTCCCTAACCCTAACCCGTTCCCTAACCCTAACCCTAACCCTAACCCGTTCCCTAACCCGTTCCCTAACCCGTTCCCTAACCCTAACCCGTTCCCTAACCCGTTCCCTAACCCTAACCCGTTCCCTAACCCGTTCCCTAACCCGTTCCCTAACCCTAACCCGTTCCCTAACCCTAACCCGTTCCCTAACCCTAACCCTAACCCGTTCCCTAACCCGTTCCCTAACCCGTTCCCTAACCCTAACCCGTTCCCTAACCCGTTCCCTAACCCTAACCCGTTCCCTAACCCGTTCCCTAACCCGTTCCCTAACCCGTTCCCTAACCCTAACCCTAACCCGTTCCCTAACCCGTTCCCTAACCCTAACCCGTTCCCTAACCCTAACCCGTTCCCTAACCCTAACCCGTTCCCTAACCCTAACCCGTTCCCTAACCCGTTCCCTAACCCTAACCCTAACCCTAACCCTAACCCTAACCCTAACCCGTTCCCTAACCCTAACCCGTTCCCTAACCCTAACCCGTTCCCTAACCCTAACCCTAACCCTAACCCTAACCCTAACCCGTTCCCTAACCCGTTCCCTAACCCGTTCCCTAACCCTAACCCGTTCCCTAATCCGTTCCCTAACCCTAACCCTAACCCGTTCCCTAACCCGTTCCCTAACCCTAACCCGTTCCCTAACCCTAACCCTAACCCGTTCCCTAACCCTAACCCGTTCCCTAACCCGTTCCCTAACCCGTTCCCTAACCCGTTCCCTAACCCTAACCCGTTCCCTAACCCGTTCCCTAACCCGTTCCCTAACCCGTTCCCTAACCCTAACCCGTTCCCTAACCCGTTCCCTAACCCGTTCCCTAACCCTAACCCGTTCCCTAACCCGTTCCCTAACCCTAACCCGTTCCCTAACCCTAACCCGTTCCCTAACCCGTTCCCTAACCCTAACCCGTTCCCTAACCCGTTCCCTAACCCGTTCCCTAACCCTAACCCGTTCCCTAACCCGTTCCCTAACCCTAACCCGTTCCCTAACCCTAACCCGTTCCCTAACCCGTTCCCTAACCCTAACCCTTTCCCTAACCACCCTAAATTCTCTACTAAATAATATCAACATTAATAAAAAACTTGGGAACAGAATTAAAGTGGAAGTATTATACCTTGAAAATTATAAAACAGTGATAATCGGAAAAATAAAGAAGAGCTAAATAAATGTAAGGTCCTGCCATGGTGATGGCGGACTTAGTATCTCAAAGATGGCAACGGAACAAATGCAACCTACAGACTCAAAGTGGTTCCTATGAAAATTCCCAAAGCGTTTTGGGAAGAAATGCGCCAACTGATCCTGTCACATATGAAATTGCAAGGGACCCCAATGAGCCGTTGTAAGGAATCTTGAAAAAGAAAATCAAAGCGGGAGGCACACGCTTCCCAAAATCAAATCTTAGTACAAAGATAACAGTAAATGAAACACTGTGACACTGTCATAAAGATACACAGTTGACCCTTGGTAGTAGGCGTGTGAACTCCACAGGTCCACTTAAACAGATTTTTTTCCCCACAAATACATTGGAAAAATGTTAAGTCAACAATTTGAAACATTTCCTTGTCTCTAGCTTACTTTTCTGTATAGCACATAATATGTATAATGTACAAAATATTGTTAATTGAGTGTTTATATTATTGGTAAGTCTTCCAGTCAAAATAGGCAATCAGTTTTAGGATAACAAAGTTTTGGCAGAGTCAAATGTTTTATGTACATTGGGACTCGGCGGGGTGTCAACACCACTAGCCCCCATGTTGTTCAAGGGTCGACTGTATATACAGATCAATGTACCTGAATGGAAAGCCCAGAAATGGCCCTAACCACCAATGGCCAGTTGATATCTGACAAGGGTGGACAACATTAAATTATGGAGAAAAAGTGTATTTCCAGGAAATGGTGCTTGGCAACCAGCTGTCCACATGCAGATGAATGAAAATGAACCCTAACTCATATCACATACAAAAATTAACTCAGAATACATAAGGGCATACGTGTAATGTGTAAAACATGGGGATAAATGTTCACGACCTTGGAATTAGCTATGGTTTCTCAGATCTGAAACCAAAGTACAAGCAACAAGAGAAATAATAAATTAATTTCCCCCAAATTAAAATCTTTTCTGAATCAAAAGATACCAACCAAGAAGTGAAAAGTCAGTCACAGAATAGAAGAAAATATCTGCACATTGTACATCTGACAAGAGCATGTTATCCATAATACACCATGAGCTTCTACAGTGCAACAAGACAACATCCCAATTTTTAAAAATGATGAAAGACTCCAAGACATACAAATGTTTAAAAAGCACATGGAAGGGTGTCACACAGAATTCCCTGCACACACATGGGAATGGCTGTAATCAGGAAAACTGAAAAACACATGTTGCCAAGGATGCAGAGGAATTGGAGCCCCTGACCTTTGCTTGTGGAAATGTAAAATGTGCAGCCTGTGTACAACAGCTTGGCATTTCCTCATAAAGATAAAATACAATAACCTAATTGTGGGTATACACCCACTCCTAGATAATACCCCAAAGAAATGAAAATGATGTTCCAAAAGAAACTGGCAAACGAGTTCTTGGCAGCATTGTTCACCACAACAAGAAGTCAGGAACAACTCAAATGCCCATCAAGGGATGAAAAGATGGACCAAACCAGGTTGATCTATAAACTGCATTTTTCTGCCATATAAAGAAACAAAGGAAAATGGTCCACAGCCTCCTTGAAAACAGTGTGGGCAGTGGGGAGGGCATCCCCAGAAACTTGAACATACAGCTAATGTATGAGCAGCAATTCCATTTCTGGGCATCTGCCCAAACCACACAAAAGCAGGGACTTGGATATTTGGACACCCACGTTCACAACTGCATGACCAACAACAGCTAAAAGGTGGAGAAGACTTATATCTGACAAGGGTGGACAACATTAAATTATGGAGAAAAAGTGTATTTCCAGGAATATGTCCAGGAATATTTCCACATGTCCACAGACAAGGGGATGAACAAAGTGTGGTCTCCACACAGTGGAGTGAACAAGGGAGTCCTGGCACCTGCTGCATGGATGGACCCTAAAGCCGTTTGGCTCAGTGAATGCACCAGTCACAGAAGGATGAATATTATGTGATCCCACTTACGTGAGATCTGGGAGAGCCCAACTGAGCTAAAGTCTCTGGAACAGTTCTAGGAAAAGGAAATGGGATCAGAATGAAAAGACATTTGCACACCACTGGGGTAGGTAGGTGGAAACAGCTGTGTGGGGTCTGTGCACTGCATTATCCTGTGGAGACCCTAATACTTCTCTCATTTAGGGTCAGGTGGTGGCTCCCTATTTGGGGTAGAGGCCAAGAGCATTTTGTGTGAAGTGGTGGGTGTGGTAAAGTGGGACCATGGAGCATTTAGTGTAGAGTGTTTGTACTGACAATGCAAGTTTTCTGTGTGCTGGAAATTGCTGGAAAGTAAATTACTTTGCAGAACAACCATGTCAGTCCTGCACCAGAAAAGCAGAGCAGACATCACACCCAGTCACAGAGGCCAAGCCCTCCCCATTCGGTTCACCCGAAGTGGACCGCTACTCAGCCTGCGGGAGTCACTACAAGACACGTGGTAAAATTCCCTTGCAGACACTGGACTTGGTTGTTGGGATGACCTGGAGTAGAACAGTGGGATTTTTTAATTCCAATATCCACACCACTCCACCAAAAACCTGTCACAGCTAAAAATAAAATCAATAATCTTACAGGATACATGAATTTACAGAAGTTGTTTGCTTCTGTTCACCAATAACCATCAGAAAGAGAGATTGAGAAAACAATGCCCTTTACAACTGCATCATAAAGAATAAAGTACCTAACAATAAGCCTAACCAATTAGGTGGGAGGCTTGAGGCCTGAGCTCTGAACACTGTGGACACTGCAGACCTGGATGGGAGAACTTAGGTAATTACAAGTCCCGTCCACCCACAGCAACCTGAAGACTCTGTGGGACCCCCCACTGAAATTCCACCACACTTCACACAGAAGCAAACACCCAACAGGCTGAATGGAACCGCACAGGACCCCATCCCCACAGCTGTCCTGAGAAAGTACAGCCGGGGCATCATGCCCTGACCTCCCACTACACTGTGGACCTGTAGCAACCGAGACCCTATGTGGCGCCCAAGCAGAAGCAGGTGTGGAAACAGGACACCAGGTGCCCTTCATCCCCCAACCTGCTTGGCCCGAAGAACTGGCTCAACGAGGCCCCCAGCGCAGCCCATGGGTGGGGGCCACCCTCAGGGATCCGAGCTGGGTCAGTGCCATGCTGTGCCTGGGGGGCCTCCCAGGCAGATCCCACCTCGGGGACCCTTCCCAGGAAACTGCCCCATGTGCTGGGTGCACAGCAAGGGCTGCAGCCCAGGTAAGGGCTCTCAGCCCGGGCCTGAACTCGCCCTGAGTGCCACCCGCTGCAACCTAACCTCAGCCGCACCCATCTCGGCCCAGACTCCGCAAAGACCCTGTTCCCCATCACAGGCCTTCCTCCCCTGGCCCCTGAAGAGGAGCGCTCAGCAGGCGATGCACGGAAAGCCTCTCCTTACCTTTCCCTATCGCAGGTCCTCAGGAAACTGAGCTGTCACTATGGACACGGCCCGTGGTGTCACAGAGCCGCAGGGGAGCAGGAGCAATTCCGGCACTGGTCAGAGCCGGGAGAAAAGGCCTGCGTCCTGACCACGCATGAGCCGTGCCGGTCCACAAAGAGGGCAGAGGCACTGCTTGTGGATCACGGTGAGTAGGGCAGGACAGCACTCACAGCTCAGGGAAGGTGGTGCCCCCTTGTGGCTAAACTGATGAACCACAAATCTTTGGAAATTCAAGCCTCAATCGGCACAAATTTCCTGTGTCTTCTCCACTTTGAGAGTGAAAGGAATGAAATGAAGTAGACACAGGCTTTACAAATTACACCAAAATTAACTCAAAATTCCCCATAGGCATGTTCCTTAGAAAACTAAAAATAGAAATACCAATTGACCCGGGAATTCCACTCTTAGGAATTTACCCAAAGAATATAATTTCTCAGATTCAAAAAGACATATGCACCCCCATATTTGTTGCAGCACTATTTACAATAGGCAAGATATGGAAGTAACCTAAGTGTCCATCAGTAGATGAATGGATAAAGAAGGTGTGGTACATAAACACAATGTGCCAGAGTCCAGCTCCAGCAGGGGGGTGTGAAGCTCAAAAGGATGAGACAGAGTCGGTGCACAGAGAGACAGGACACAGAGTCAGATGGAGGTGGTCTCTCAACAAAGTGCTGATGACAGCTTTATTTATACCATTTTGCACAAGGATATGATTATTTTTATTGTTCAGTTGATTAATAGGTATAGGCAAGCTTTATTCTTTCCTCTTCTTTCTAATCTATTCATGGTTGGTCAAGTGTTAGGTGATCGTTTTCTGTTCCTTGACCGAAACTTTTCCTGGCAACATGCACTCTATTGTTTTATGTTTCTATGCTACACAGTTTCTAGGTAGTGCATGTGACCACAGGAGCATGCAGTATGTAGCAATGACTATGGAGTCTATCAGCTCGGGGTGAAATACAGGTCACTCACTACCACAGTTAGCTAGGCAGGTATCATCATCTATATTTTTAATGCAATGGGTACACTTTATCTTCTCAGAATATTTATTCTATCATAGGTAGATGCAAGATAAAGATAGAAAGCATAATTTAGAACTGTAAGAAGGTAAGTGTAGATGATCAGGTTTGTGCCTATAGACCAGGTATTAATCCAAGCCAGACAAGAGCAACAAAACATCCACAGGTGTAGATGATTTCTCTCAAAACTGGGGGGTGAGGTTCTAAGCCCACCTCTGTTGGCCCCCATTTTCTCACCTGATGGCCCCCATGTGACTGTGCCTGTCTTAGGTTGTTCCTCCTTTGAGGAATCTTACTTGTCTCTGGCTAACCAGCCATCTTCCGGGGCCATAGAGGGAGATGTAAAGCTGGTAAGTGAGAGAGAAGTAATGTTCTTTGAAAATGTTAGCTTTTCGCTTCTTTGAAGATTTATGCCCCGTGGCTTCTATGCCCAGCACTTGTCTTGAGGTATTCTTATCACTTGGAAGAATTATGGTACTTTGTAATTTCATGTATGAGGCACAAATTCTAGGAAAGGGCTGTAATTAGGAAGGAAGAAGAAAAACTATAGAAGTAGCAGATGGAAGAAAACATGAGAAGATTGATTAAGTGTCAAACAGGGTTATTCCATTCAGTATTCCCCTATAACTCTATTTCTCTAATTTTCCTATAAAACTCTTCATCACTAATTTCACTAGCATTACAAAAAAGAGAGGCACTCCCACTTAGGTGGAGATGGGGTAGTCAGTGTTTGACAAGCTACCTGCAGGTTTTGGTATTCTATGCCAAGATTGCCATCAGGCCTCTGCGTATTCTATTTTTCAGGACCACTATCCTGAAATGCTTCTGGGAAATTTATGTTCTCCTCCTTTCCGTACTGCTTAGCAAAGGTTAGCTTAGCCCTTGGCAACAATGCAAGCAAACACAAAGCCAATAGTATAATGGAGAATAACAAAATCAAGGTGGGTAATAGAGGGAGTCAGCTGTGAAGGCCCTTGATTTGTGGGGGGTCTTTCTCCAGCCTCAGCTTGGCTACACACCTTGAGTAGCATGGCTCCCATCAAAAATGGAATACTAGGCAGAGACAACATGGCGGCGTGAGTAGGACAGAGGGAATCTCCTCCCAAAAACATATATATTTTTGAAAGTACAACAAATACAACTAATCCTAAAAGAGAAACCAGAAGACACAGGACAACAGCCAGACTACATCCACACGTGCGAGAGCCCAGCGCCTGGTGAAAGGGGTAAGATACAACCCCCGGCACGGTGGGACACGAGCACAATTCCCCCCAGCTCCCGGCGGGAGGGAGAGGGAGCCAAGGACTGCTAAACACCCTGCCCCAGCCACCCGCACAAGAGCGCAGATACAGTGCATGCGTGGAGGGCTGGAAACTAGGGATATAGGGCAGCAAGACCTCTGAGCGGGTGCCGAAGCTGATGCCCCTGTGACAAAGAAAAGCGAGTGCTTTTTGAAAGTCTTAAAGGGACAGGGACAGAACAGCTGGATGAAAACAACACAGGTCACAGCCCAGTGGCTGGCAATTACAGGGAAAACCGGGCGCACTAACCCCCTGGGCAACAGCTCTGAGACCCCTCACGGTGGTAAACAGCCAAACAGCCCCTCTGCCCATTACCCCTCCAGGCGCTGCAAAAGCAGAGAAGCAGCCTAAGGCTGGTCACGCCCTCAGAAAGGGAGCTTCCTCCATATCGGCCGAGCAAGACCCAAAGACCCAGTCTACACGCAATTACCCAACACAAGCCACTAGGGGTCGCAGTTGTCCCAGTAAAGAAAGGCCAGTAGCAAGTGAAAAGTTTGGCCTTCCCAGCTGACAATCAATAGCACCTGTCAACATGAAAAGGCAAAAAAATATGATCCAGACAAGACTAACCCAGACAGCTTCAGCATCTGCTACATCTTCCCCTGAGAAGGAACCTGGGGAGATAGATCTAACCAGTCTTCCTGAAAAAGAATTCAAAACAAAAGTCATAAACATGCTGATGGACTTGCAGAGAAATATGTAAGAACTAAGGAAGGAGAATTCAGAAATAAAACAAGCTCTGGAAGGACTTCAAAACAGAATGGATGAGATGCAAGAGACCATTAATGGACTAGAAAACAGGGAACAGGAACGCAGAGAAGCTGATGCAGAGAGAGATAAAAGGATCTCCAGGAATAAAAGAATTCTAAGAGAGCTGAGTGATCAATCGAAACAGAACAATATCCGCATTATAGGGGTACCAGAAGAAGAAGAGAGAGAAGAAGGGATAGAAAGTGTCTTTGAAGAAATAATTGCTGAAAATTTCCCCAAACTAGGGGAAGAAATGGCCTCTCAGACCACAGAGGTACACAGAACTCCCATGACAGGGGATCCAAGGAGGGCAACACCAAGACACATAATAATTAAAATGGCAAAGATCAAAGACAAGGACGAAGTATTAAAGGCAGCCAGAGAGAAAAAAAGGTTACCTACAAAGGAAAACCCATCAGGCTATCATCAGACTTCTCAACAGAAACCCTACAGGCCAGAAGACAATGGCATGATATACTTAATGCAATGAAACAGAAGGGCCTCAAACCAAGACTAATGTATCCAGCACGAATATCATTTAAATATGAAGGAGGGATTAAACAATTCCCAGACAAGCAAAAGTTGAGGGAATTTGCCTCCCACAAACCACCTCTTCAGGGCATCCTACAGGGACTGCTCTAGATGGGAGCACTCCTAAAAAGAGCACACAACAAAACACCCAACATATGAAGAAGGGAGGAGGAGGAATAAGAAGGGAGAGAAATAAAGAATCATCAGACCGTGTTTATAATAGCTCAACAAGCAAGTTAAGTTAGACAGTAAGATAGTAAAGAAGCTAACCCTGAACCTTTGGTAACCACAAACTTAAAGCCTGCAATGGCAATAAGTTCATACCTTTCAATAATCACCCTAAATGTAAATGGACTGAATGCACCAATCAAAAGACACAGAATAATAGAATGGATAAAAAAGCAAGATCCATCCATATGCTGCTTACAAGAGACTCACCTCAAACCCAAAGACATGCACAGACTTAAAGTCAAGGGATGGAAAAAGATATTTCATGCAAATAACAGAGAGAAGAAAGCAGGTGTTGCAATTCTGGTATCAGACAAAACAGACTTCAAAATAAAGAAGGTAACAAAAGACAAAAAAGGACATTACATAATGATAAAGGGCTCAGTCCAACAAGAGGATATAACCATTATAAATATATATGCACCCAATACAGGAGCACCAACATATGTGAAACAAATACTAACAGAACTAAAGGAGGAAAAAAAATGCAATGCGTTCATTCTAGGAGACTTCAACACACCACTCACTCCAAAGGACAGATCCACCAGACAGAAAATAAGTAAGGACACAAAGGCACTGAACAACACACTAGAACAGATGGACCTAATAGACATCTACAGAACTCTACATCCAAAACCAACAGGATACACATTCTTCTCAAGTTCACATGGAACATTCTCCAGAATAGACCACATACTAGGCCACAAAAAGAGCCTCAGTAAATTTCAAAAGACTGAAATCCTACCAACAAACTTTTCAGACCACAAAGGCATAAAACTACAAATAAACTGTACAAAGAAAGCAAAAAGGCTCATGGAGGCTTAACAACACACTCCTAAATAATCAATGGATCAATGACCAAATCAAAATGGAGATCCAGCAATATATGGAAACAAATGACAACAACAACACTAAGCCCCAACTACTATGGGACACAGCAAAAGCAGTCTTAAGAGGAAAGTATATAGCAATCCAGGCATATTTTAAAAAGGAAGAACAATCCCAAATGAATGGTCTAATGTCACAATTACCGAAATTGGAAAAAGAAGAACAGATGAAGCCTAAGGTAAGCAGAAGGTGGGACATAATAAAGATCAAAGAAGAAATAAATAAAATTGAGAAGAATAAAACAATAGCAAAAGTCAATGAAACCAAGAGTTGGTTCTTCGAGAAAATAAACAAAACAGATAAGCCTCTAGCCAGACTTATTAGGAGGAAAAGAGAGTCAACACAAATCAACAGTATCAGAAACGAGAAAGGAAAAATCACGACGGACCCCACAGAAATACAAAGAATTATTAGAGACTACTATGAAAACCTATATGCTAAAAAGCTGGGAAACCTAGGAGAAATGGACAACTTCCTAGAAAAATACAACCTTCCAAGACTGACCCAGAAAGAAACAGAAAATCTAAACAGACCAATTACCAGGAACAAAATTGAAGCGGTAATCAAAAAATTACCAAAGAACAAAACTCCTGGGCCAGATGGATTCACATCGGAATTTTATCAGACATACAAGGAAGACATAATACCCATTCTCCTTAAAGTTTTCCAAAAAATAGAACAGGAGGGGATACTCCCAAACTCATTCTATGAACCCAACATCACCCTAATACCAAAACCAGGTAAACACACCACCAAAAAAGAAAACTACAGACCAATATCCCTAATGAACGTAGATGCAAAAATGCTCAACAAAATATTAGCAAACCGAATTCAAAAATACATCAAAAGGATCGTGCACCATGACCAAGTGGGATTCATCCCAGGGACGCAAGGATGGTACAGTCCATTAACATCATCCACCACATCAACAAAAAGAAAGACAAAAACCACATGATCATCTCCATAGATGCTGAAAAAGCATTTGACAAAGTTCAACATCCATTCATGATAAAAACTCTCAACAACATGGGAATAGAGGGCGAGTACCTCAACATAATAAAGGCCATTTATGATAAACCCACAGCCAACATTATATTGAACAGTGAGAAGTTGAAAGATTTTCCTCTGAGATCGGGAACTACACAGGTATGCCCACTCTCCCCACTGTTACTTAACATAGTACTGGAGGTCATAGCCACGGCAATCAGACAAAACAAAAAAATACAAGGAATCCAGAATGGTAAAGAAGAAGTTAAACTGTCACTATTTGCAGATGACATGATACTGTACATAAAAAACCCTAAGGACTCTACCCCAAAACTACTAGAACTGATAATCGGAATACAGCAAAGTTGCAGGATACAAAATCAAAACACAGAAATCTAAGGCTTTCCTATACACTAACAATGAACCAACAGAAAAAGAAATCAGGAAAACAACTCCATTCACAATTGCATCAAAAAAAATAAAATATCTAGGAATAAACCTAACCAAAGAAGTGAAAGACTTATCCTCTGAAAACTACAGGTCACTCTTAAGAGAAATTAAAGGGGACACTAACAGATGGAAACTCATCCCATGCTCGTGGCTAGGAAAAATTAATATCGTCAAAATGGCCATCCTGCCCAAAGCAATATACAGATTTGATGCAATCCCTATTAAACTACCAGGAACATTCTTCAATGAACTGGAACAAATAATTCAAAAATTCATATGGAAACACCAAAGACCCCAAATAGCCAAAGCAATCCTGAGAAAGAAGAATAAAGCAGGGGGGATCTCACTCCCCAACTTTAAGCTCTACTATAAAGCCATAGTAATCAAGACAATTTGGTACTGGCACAAGAACAGAGCAACAGGCCAATGGAACAGACTAGAGAATCCAGACATTAACCCAGACATATATGGTCAATTAATATTTCATAAAGGAGCCATGGACATACAATGGCGAAATGACAGTCTCTTCAACAGAAGGTGCTGGGAAAACTGGACAGCTACATGTAGGAGAATGAAACTGGACCATTGTCTAACCCCATATACAAAAGTAAACTCAAAATGGATCAAAGACCTGAATGTAAGTCATGAAACCATTAAACTCCTGGAAGAAAAACATAGGCAAAAACCTCTTAGACATAAACATGAGTGACCTCTTCTTGAACATATCTCCCTGGGCAAGGAAAACAACAGCAAAAATGAACAAGTGGGACTATATTAAGCTGAAAAGCTTCTGTACAGCAAAAGACACCATCAATAGAACAAAAAGGAACACTACAGTATGGGACAATATATTTGAAAATGGCAGATCCGATAAAGGCTTGACGTCCGGAATATATAAAGAGCTCACACACCTCAACAAACAAAAAACAAATAACCCAATTAAAAAATGGGCAGAGGAACTGAACAGACAGTTCTCCAAAAAAGAAATATAGATGGCAAACAAACACATGAAAAGATGCTCCACATCGCTAATTATCAGAGAAATGCAAATTAAAACTACAATGAGGTATCACCTCACACCAGTAACGATGGCTGCCATCCAAAAGACAAACAACAACAAATGCTGGCGAGGCTGTGGAGAAAGGGGAACCCTCCTACACCGCTGGTGGGAATGTAAATTAGTTCAACCATTGTGGAAAGCAGTATGGAGGTACATCAAAATGCTCAAAACAGACTTACCATTTGACCCAGGAATTGCACTCCTAGGAATTTACCCTAAGGATGCAGCGATCAAGTTTGAGAAAGACAGATCCACCCCTATGTTTATCACAGCACTATTTACAATAGCCAAGAATTGGAAGCAACCTAAATGTCCATCGATAGATGAATGGATAAAGAAGATGTGGTACATATACACAATGGAATACTACTCGGCCATAACAAAAGGGCAAATCCTACCATTTGCAGCAACATGGATGGAGCTGGAGGGTATTATGCTCAGTGAAATAAGCCAAGCGGAGAAAGAGAAATACCAAATGATTTCACTCATCTGTGAAGTATAAGAACAAAGGAAAAACTGAAGGAACAAAACAGCAGCAGAATCACAGAACTCAAGAATGGACTAACAGGTACCAAAGGGAAAGTGACTGGGGAGGATGGGTGGGTAGGGAGGGATAAGGGGGAGGGAGAAGAAAGGGGGTATTAAGATTAGCAAGCATGAGGGGTGGGAGAAAGGGGAGGGCTGTACAACACAGAGAAGACAAGTAGTGATTCTACAACATTTTGCTATGCTGATGGACAGTGACTGTAAAGGGGTTTATAAGGGGGACCTAGTATAGGGGAGAGCCTAGTAAACATAATATTCATCATGTAAGTGTAGATTAATGATACAAAAAAAAAAAGCAGTTCCTGTGTGGTGACCTCCAATGAGTTCTACACAATGGTACAAAGGGCATATGAAAGTGTAGGCAAAGGGTCTGTTTGTGTTTATACAGAGGATCAAAGCCTAATTTGGCTACCCCGAAAATGAACTAAGATACGATATGAAGAAGAACTTCCAACATCAGCACTATCTGGAAGACTCATACCAGAAGATGATCATCAAGAAACCCCAACAAAGATCCACGTGCTGCTACAGCTGTAGATGCACTCATCCCACCGGTTCCTGGACTTGCCATGGGAATGAAGGAGATATCTAAGCTGGCCTGTGCATACAGTAAAACAACAAATTTGACTGGATCTATACTGTTGGAACTCAACCAAGAATTAGGAGAAGTGCAAATTGAATCGTAGCGCTCCAAAAATCTTACAACTACAAACTATCTACTGTTAAAAGAACATATGGGATGTGAACAGTCCCCAGGAATGGGTTGTTTTAATTTGTCTGATTTCTCTCAGACTGTTCAAGTTCAGTTGGACAATATCCACTATATCATAGATAAGTTTTCACAAATGCCTAAGGTGCCTAACTGGTTTTCTTGGTTTCACTGGAGATGGCTGGTAATTATAGGTCTGCTTTGGTTATGTAACTGTACTCCTATTATGTTAATGTGTGTGCACAATTTAATTAGTAGTTTAAAACCTATACATGCTGAAGTTACTCTACTAGAAGATATGTCAAAGAAATAATCAATCTTCCCAAGTTTACTTCCGCCTGCTACTTCTATAGCTTTTCTTCTTCCTTCCTAATTACAACCCTTAAATAGAATTCGTGCTTCATATCGAATTAACCAAGTATCATAATTCTTCCAAGTGGTAAAGATACCTCAAGACAAATGCTGGACATAGAAGCCACAGGGCATAAATCTGAAAAGTAAAAAGCTAACCTTTTCAAACAATAAGGCTTCTCTCTCACTTACCAACTTTACATTTCCCTGTACGGCCCCGGAAGATGACTGGTTAGCCAGAGACGGGTAAGATTCCTCAATGGAGGAACAACCTAAGACAGGCACAGTCGCAGGGGGGCCATCATGTGAGAAATTGGGGATCAACAGAGGTGAGGCTTAGAACCGCACCCCCCCCCCCGTTCTGAGAGAAATCTTATGCATCCGCGGATGTTTTATTGCCCTTGTCTAGCTTGGATTAACACATAGTCTACAGGCACACACCTGATCATCTACATTTGCTCTCTTACAACACTAAACTATGTTTTCTACCTTTATCTTGTATCTACCCACCACTTCAGCATTTCATTAAAAAAATAATAATAAAGAGAGAAATGTGGTGTCCACATATAAATCAAGTATAAAAATCAAATGAATATTTATATTTGAACTGATTGTTTATAGCTCATAATGCATGAGCAAAACCGAAAGTTTCTGTGATGACTGCCCTTGTACTGTTCACCATGTAACTTATTCACTATGTAAGAATTTGTTCTCCATGCAAGAACTTGTTCGTTATGCTTCAGAAGATTGGAGACTGACGAAAATTAGGCTTGGGGTGGATTAATGATTGTGCATTGTGCATTGAGTCCCCTATACAGAATTTTATTGTTGTTAACAACCATTTGATCAATAAATATGAGAGATGCCCTCTCAAAAAAAAAAAAGTACCCACTTCCAATTGTAAAATAAATAAGTAACCAGGATGTAATGTATAGCATAAGGAATATAGTCAAAATATTGTAACAACTTTGTATGGTGATAGCTGGTAGCTAGAATTATCATGTATATAAATGTTGAATCACTGTGTTGTACACCTGAAACTAATGTAATACTGTGTGTCAACTACCCTTCAATAAAAAATAATTATCTAAAAAAAAAAAAACGAAAAAAACAGTGGAATACTACTCAGCTGTAAGAAAAAAACAAATCCTACCACTTGCAACATGGATGGAGCTGGAAGATATTATGCTCAGTGAAATAAGCCAGGTGGAGAAAGCCAAATACCAAATGATTTCCCACATTTGTGGAGTATAACAGCAAAGCAAAACTGAAGGACCAAAACAGCAGCAGACTCACAGACTCCAAGAAGGGACTAGCAGTTAACCAAAGGGGAGGGTGGGGGAGGGCAGGTGAGGAGGGAGGGAGAAGGGAATTGAGGGGTATTATGATTGGCACACATGATGTGGGGGATCACAGGGAAGACAGTGTAGAACAGAGAAGACAAGTAGTGCCTCTGTAGCATCTTACTACACTGATGGACAGTGACTGCAATGGGGTACAGAGGGGACTCGATAATACAGGTGAATATCACGTTCGCTCCTTGTGGCGGTGACGACAGCGATACGTACACAGACCTGGTTCACTTCAGTTCTTTATTGTTGCTCGGAAGGTCGGGAGAAGGTGAGTGAGAAGAAGCAACAGCCAGAGGGAGCGAGTGAGAGGAAGAATGAGAGGAGAGAGAGAGAGAGAGAGAGAGAGTGCTTCTCTTTCCTGCTTATGCCTTATATAAAGGAAGCTGGCCTATGGTGATCAAGATCATGCGTGACCTTTAAGCTGATTGGTAGCATGCCTTCTGCATGAGTTGAGCACGAGCACGGAAGCATGGGGCAAGCCTATAGGAGCAACTTCCTTATGCTAATGCCAGGAAGGGTGGCGCTCAGGAAGCGGGCGCCATCTTAGGGTGTTGGTCAGCTACAGTGGAAGGGTGGTGTTCAGCCATAGTGGGACTCAGCCTTGGCCGTAGGCCGGCCCCTACATCTCCCCCTTTTTTGTTTTTTAACACAATGAGGCTCGGGGACCATGCCTGTCTTAGGTTGTCAGGGAGGCACAGCATCCTTACCCGTCATAGGGCAACAGACAGCTAAGGTCTGCGCCCTGTCTTAGGTTGGTATGCGTACCTCCTGATCTTACCCGTCTTTGACTACTGGTCCAACATATTGAGCTACACCCTAGGGGAGATGCCTTCCTCTATAGCTGCCATGGCCTGCACCAGAGCCATCCGCACTTCCCGATGTTGCCGTTGCAAGGAACAGACTTTTCTCCCAAGTAGGAGAAGACCTACAAGGAGTAATATACCCATAACACCCATGCCTGACCAGGCTTTGGTGGCATTTTGCATGGCTTCAGCAAACTGAGCTACAGACAGCGCCTCTACCTTTTGGGAACTAACATTCAATATTTCTAGCCGTAGCTGAGTGGTGAGCACATCAAACTCACTGGACCAATTGGTGGATAACATCTTGCCTAATTCCCTGGACATATTGGCAGCTTTAGAGAGGTTATGAAAAGGAATGCCAGTAACACATAGAGCTGTCAAAGGGCAGATATGGGAGAGAAAAAGGCGGGAAAAAGTACGTGCAGTTTCAGTCACCGGGAGTGGTAGAGGCCAAGCCTTCACCAGACCCCATAGTTCTCTGGGTTCCGCTATCACCTGCTGAAGGATCAGTAGTAGGATCAGCATCAGTGGGGTCGGCATCTCGCACTTCCGGTTCTGGTCTTGCCACTCTCCGTGTCAGGCGTTCAGGCACCCAGATGGGATTGTTTCGGTCCTGTGGGAAAACACAAACAGAGCCTCGGTTCCAGATTAACACTGGATCCGGGCCTTTCCATGATCCTTCCAATACATCCTTCCACATAACTGCGGGCATGTCTTTAGGCCTGGAACGGCGATTATGCCGCTCTGCTGCACTGTGGCCATCTTTGTCCAATGTCAAAAAATTTAAAATGAATAATATGATGTTAAGTTTGTCTCTGGGGGATCTGAAGTCTGCCCCTATTCCCCCTTTTTGTTTATAGAGAGCATTTTTAAGGGTCAGGTTGGTGCGCTCTACCACGCCTTGCCCTTGAGGGTTGTAGGGAATACCTGTGGTATGGGTGATATCCATTACCCTTAAAAATCTAAGAAAGGATTGGGATGTATATGCTGGTCCATTATCAGTTTTTACATGCTTGGGCTTTCCCCAGGCCGAAAACGCCTGAAGGCAGTGAGTTATGACATCTCTAGTTTTTTCCCCTGTATGGCAAGAGGCGAAAATGATGCCTGAGCAGGTGTCAACAGACACATGAATATATTTCATCTTGCCAAACTCTGGAATATGAGTGACATCCATTTGCCAAATGTGATTGGGTAGTAGTCCCTTTGGATTGACTCCCTCTGAAACGGTGGGTAAGAGTGTAACACCATTTACAACTTACTACTATGGCTCTAGCTTGGTCTCTAGTAATATTATATTTTAAGCAAAGGGTGTTTGAATTCACATGAAATTGTTTGTGAAATTGTGTGGCTTGTTCTACATGGTCAAATATCACTGAGATGTTAGACTCACGGGTCAGGGCATCGGCACATCTGTTTCCCTCAGCAATGGGTCCTGGGAGGGAAGTGTGGGCTGCTTCTTTTTTATCTCTGGTAAGGGGCCACTGAGGAACCCACACGGGCTCCTCTGATCGCCATTGTATTTTTAGTTCTTGTCTGTCCTCAATGGCCCCAAGGAAAAACCCAGTCCTGGGCCTCCAATCCTACTGGGTACCACTCCTGAGAGCGGGATGGGTGTCTCTCTGCCAGTCAAGTTTTTTCCTATGCCTCCGGTCCCTGTATGGCCCTGCTTCCTCATAATGGACTTTGCCTGATTACTATAGAAGGTTTCTGTTGTTAGTTTAAGATTCATCTGGGTCAGTATGTCTCTTCCCCAGAGAGACACCGGTATGCTCAGCACATAAGGTTGAACTACTCCCTCATGTCCTTCCAGATCTTTCCAGGGGAGTGTGGCAGGACTACATTACGGGGCTTGAGCTATGCCCAGCCCTCTTAGAGTCTGAGCAGCTTGGTTTAGAGGCCAATCTTTAGGCCACTCAGCTTCCCTTATAATGCTGCGATCTGCCCCTGTGTCTAATAGTCCTAAGAAGTTCCTATCTCTAATCTTCAGGACAAGCATAGGCCTGTCTCCCAGCTCCATTGTGAAACAGGTCAGAGGGGCCCCAGATGATCCAAATCCTGATTGACCTCTTTTCATGTTTTTATGTCCATATTGTCTATGCTTACTAGGAAGCATAAGAATTTGAGCAATGCGGTCTCCAGAATTGATGGCTGTAACGCCTCTTGGGGAGGAGACCATAATCTTTACTACTCCCTCATAATCTGGGTCAATAACTCCTGGGTGTACTATCAATCCTGCTTTGGTTGTGGAACTCCAGCCCAATAGGAGTCCCACTGTATCCTTAGGTAATAGACCTTTAAAATCTGACTCTACTAACTGGACCCCCATCTCGGGTGTCAATACGAGTCTGGTGGTGGCACAGATGTCCACTTCTGAGCTCCCTGTGGTGGCTCTCCTTGGTTCTTCAACTCCAAGCTGGATCCTTGATCTGTCAGATGAAAATGTGTCCTGGGAATTTGTTGGATCACCCCATACATTTGAGGGCCCTGAGGTGGGGGGCCCGGCCTCCCGTTTTTTGCCTGCTGCGGGGGTAGTGGGCATCCCTCTACATCTACTACTGATCTGCATTCTCTTGCCCAATGGTTTCCTTTTCTACATCTGGGACATAATCTTGGCTGTGGTTTGATATTGGTTATGCTGGGTCCTCCTCCACCTAATTTCGGGCATTCTCGCTTTAAATGACCCATCTGCTTGCAATAGAAGCATGCCCCGGGAGGGGTAGCCCTGCTGCACGTGTTTTGCAGTCCCTGAGTTATGGCTGCAGCCATTACCTGTCCTTGCACTACAGTGTCATTGATGTCCCTGCAAACTTTGAGGCAAATATTTAAGTCTTTATTTTTCCAAGGTCTGATAGCCTCTTTATACCATTTATTTGCTTGCTCATAGGCCAACTGTTTTACTAGGGGCATGGCTGTGTCAGCATCTCCAAATATATGGCCTGCGGTTTGCATCAGTCTCACCAAGAAGTCTGCATAAGGCTCATTTGGTCCTTGGAGTACTTTAGATTATTGACCCTGTAAATCACCAGTGCCCTGGAGTGTCTTCCAGGCCTTGACAGCTGCTGTAGCTATTTGCATATACACTGCAGGTGGGTAATTTATCTGATTATGCTGTCCTAAGTAAGGTCCTGTGCCCATTAGCATCTCTAGGTTCCACTGATTGTTCCCTGTGGCAGCATTGCACCGGGCAGTGTCTTGTGAAAGCTCTGCCCACGCAGTTTTGAATAGCAGGTACTGACCTCCAGTAAGGCATGCTCTGGCTACATTAGCCCGATCATCTGGTGTTAGATTCTGAGTGGCTAATGATTCCACTATGGCTACAGTGAACGCTGCTTGCACTCCATAGGTGGTGGCAGCTTCCTTTAGGCTTTTTACAAGCTTAAAATCTAGGGCTTGATGGTATCTTTGCTGGGTGTTTGGATCTTCTATTACTGGGAAGGCTGCATTCCCCTCCATGGTTAGCCATTCCTCCATCTATTCTTGCCCAATTGTTCTTGGCACCCCTGGCCACCACAACATGAGTAACTGGTAAAGGGGTGGCTCTGCTCTATAGGTTGGAGAGCAAAATGGATGATTTGGGGCGGTTGGCACAATCTCTTCTACCTTACTGCTCTTATTGGGGAGAGGGGCCTAACTAGTCTCTCCTTCCTCTCTGCTTATTCTCAGTTGGCTCAGTGAGGGGTACAATGTGGGCTGATGTCCTCTCTGAGCAGCCCTAGCCTCTAACTCTTCTCTTGATAATTCTTGGTCCTCTTCCTCATCAGAGGACCCCTCCTGTGTAGATCCTCTTTCAGATGCTCTCGCAGAGGCTCTTTCTTCTTTCACTTCCTCAAGAACCTCCTCTCCTTCCCTTATGGCTTATCACTAATTTACATTCGTCGCTATACCGCGAACTTTCCTTGCTTCGTCACTATCCTGTGAACTTTCACTGGCGCCCTAACTTTTCATAACATTTTTGACAAAACAAAACAGTACAACAAAGAACACTATGACGGACAGACAAAACAGAAATCCCCACCACAGCCGCTTGCTATCTCCTTTCCTACTTCTACTTTTGCTTTGCTCGTTGGTCCACTCACCCTTCTCCTCTGAGGCGCCTTCCCGAGCGATCCTTCCGAATGGGGTCCACAGGTACTGCTTCAGGGTAAGAAGCTCTATGGCGTCCGCGTCCGCCAGTTTCTCCTCTGGGTGGTTGGAGAAAAATTCCCGGGTTTCGGCTCCAGATATCGCGTTCGCTCCTTGTGGCGGTGACGACAGCGATACGTACACAGACCTGGTTCACTTCAGTTCTTTATTGTTGCTCGGAAGGTCGGGAGAAGGTGAGTGAGAAGAAGCAACAGCCAGAGGGAGCGAGTGAGAGGAAGAATGAGAGGAGAGAGAGAGAGAGAGAGAGAGTGCTTCTCTTTCCTGCTTATGCCTTATATAAAGGAAGCTGGCCTATAGTGATCAAGATCATGCGTGACCTTTAAGCTGATTGGTAGCATGCCTTCTGCATGAGTTGAGCACGAGCACGGAAGCATGGGGCAAGCCTATAGGAGCAACTTCCTTATGCTAATGCCAGGAAGGGTGGCGCTCAGGAAGCAGGCGCCATCTTAGGGTGTTGGTCAGCTACAGTGGAAGGGCGGTGTTCAGCCATAGTGGGACTCAGCCTCGGCCGTAGGCCGGCCCCTACAGGTGAATGTAGTAACTGCAGTGATTTTTCATGAGAAACCTTCATAAGAGTGTATAGCAATAATACCTTAATTTTTAAAAAAAATTTTTAATGGGACACATTAAAAAAATTCTCCATAGGCAAATTTTTTTATGCAAAATTATAAAATTTGTAGGTAAAAGCAAAATCCACACAACCTTGAAGATTTTCAACACCCAAAACCTAAGGCCTATCCACAAAAGAAAAATAATCACATGGGCTTTATAGAATTATAATTTCTACTCTAAAAGACCTTGCTCAGAGAACCCAAACAAAAGACACAAACTGAAAGAAAATATTTTCAAAATACATATTTGATAAAGGATTTGTACTCAAGATATACAAAAATCCATAAAACAAAAATGAGCCATTAAAAATATTTTACAATTTAAAAAGAAGTCTCACCTTAACATCCAAGAATTGCATTGCCAGTGTTTAGACAACTGCTTTGAAAAACCATGCCCCAACAAAAGCCACCATGCAATTTTACACAATAGCTCTGTTCATAAAGGATAAAAACTTAAAGAAATCAGGATGTGTTTCAGCAGATGAATGCTTTGGCAAATTGGGGTACATCCATTACATTTCACTCCAACTTATACAGTGAACTGTACAGTGATTTGCCCAGTGAAGCTGGTGCCTTGATCACTGGAGGTTACAGGTCTACCCCACGTGAGAAATGGTTTCTAACAGCTTCTTTGGGATTATGAAGGCATCGGCCTTGAGCCAGCAGAAGGCTTCATTCTTCCCTGTGGGGTTGGAACGCATCGCCCTCCCAGTACATGACATGGATGCGTTCACCAACCTGGAAACTCTCCAAAATCCATATTTTGAGACACCGGTATGACGTATTATTAACTCCATTTTTATCCCCTCCCCTTTCTCTGGAGAATGGAGGGGTGAGACTGAAAATCTTAAGCTTCTAATCATGGCTTGGGCTTTCTGCCTGTCAGACACCCAGAAGAACCCACCCAGAACCACCTACTTAGAACAAAAGATGCCACATTTACTCAGGAAATCCCCAGAGCTTTAGGAGCCCAGTGTCAGGATTGAGGCACAGACCAACATACATTTTTTCTACTGTACTTCCATGTTCATGGTGGCTAATCCCAGGGAGAGGGTTGGGAAGTCATGTTTCCACTATCCCAGAAGAAGGAGGATTTAAAACAGAAACTAAGTTGAGTTATACAAAAAATATAACATATAACGTGCGACCACAAGATGTACAGACTGAGATTCCAAATAAAAGGCCGATTTAGCTATAGTGACAAGTATCAGCTTCCATGGCTATTTGAGGGTCTGACAGGCTGTGTCTCTAACTCTCTGTTTGCAGCTCTGGGTCAGGAGTGAAGGCCCCTCCCCCAAGGTGATGGAAAGAGCCTTGTGCTCAGAGGAGAAACCTGTCTTTTTTTTAATTCCACATTAAATAATGTGAACATTAATAAAATACTAAGAATAGACTTAAGGTGCAAATGTTGTATATTGAAAATTATGAAACATTGATAATTTAAAACCTAAGAAAGATTTAATATATGTAAAGTCTACTCATGTTGATGGAAAGACTTAAATACTGTTAAGGTGGCAATGACACAAATGCAACCTACAGAGTCAACGTGATTTCTTTGAAAATTCACAGGCTTTAATGTACCAGCTGATCCTGACACGTGGAATTTCAAGGGAACCCAAAGAGCCCTTGAAAACAATATCGACAAAGAAAATTGAAGCTGAAGGCTCATGGCCCCCAATATCTAATCTTAGTACAAAGTAACAGTAAATAAAACACTGTGACACTGGCATAAACATACACAGCTGGCCCATGGACAGCAGGGTGTGAACTGCCCAGGTCCACCTGAGGGGATTTTTTTCCACAAATATATGGAAAAATTGTTTAAAGGCTTAAGACGATTTGAAACATTTGCTTTTTTCTAGCTTACCTTACTGTTAGAATACAGCACAAAACATGTATAATGTACAAAATATGTGTTAATTGACTTTATATTATTGGTAAGCCAGTCAAATTAGGCAATCAGATTTAGGATAATACTTAAGTTTGGGGGAGTGAGATATTTTATGTGGATTCTGACTCTGTGGGATGTCAGCTACACAAAACCCCGTGTTTTTCAAAGGTCAACTGTATGTATAGATCAACAAAACTGAGTGGAAAGCCCAGAAGTGACCCCAACCATCTACAGTCAATTGCTTTCTAACAATGGTGGACAACATTAAATTAGGGAAAGAATGGTCTTTTCAGCAAATGGTGCTGGACAAATTACTGTCCATGTACAGAGGAATGAAACTGAATCCTTAACTCATATCACATACAAAAATTAACTCAAAACAGACAAAGGGCTTACATAATAGGAAAAATTATAGACTCTATAAGAAAACATGAGGAGAAACGTTCATGACCTTGGATTTAGCCATGGTTTCTCAGATTTGACACCAAAGGACAAGCAACGGAAGAAAGCATAAATCAGAATTCCCCCAAATTAAAAACTTTTCTGCATCAAAAGTCACTAACCAGGAAGTGAAAAACAGCCACAGAATGGAAGAAAATATCTCCACATTGTACATCTGACAAGAGCCTGTAACTCAGAAAACACCACAAACTTGTACAAGGCAACTAGACAACACCCAAATGTTTAAAGTGGATGAAAGATTCCAAGGAAGACATACAAACGTTCAACAAGCACATGAACACAGCATTACTTGCTATGGAAATGCAAATTAAACCTCAGTGACCACCCCCTGCAAGCACACAGCAGTGGCCATCCTCAGGAAAATTCAAAATCACGTGTTGCCAAGGATGTAGAGTAATTGGAGCCCCTAACTTTTGCTTGTGGAAATATAAAATATGCAGCTTATGTACAACAGCTTGGCATTTCCTCATAATATATAATACAATTACCTAATTGTGGGTAAACACCCACTCCTAGATACATATACCAAAGAAATGAAAAAGCTGTTCAAACAGGAAGTGGCCCATGAGTTCTTGGCAGCACTGCTCACCACAGCAAAAAGGTAGAAACAACTCAAATGCCCTTAACGGGGTGAACGGATGAACAAAACAGGGTTGACCCATAAACTGCATTATTCTGCCAAATACAGAAATAAAGAAAAATGGTCCAAAGCTGCTTTGAAAACTGTGTGTGTGGAGGGCATCCCCAGAAACTCGAGCACAGAATTAACATATGATTAGTAATTCCATTTCAGGGCATTTATCCAAATGACATGAAAGCAGGAACTTAGACATTGCACACCCATGTTCACAACTGCATGATTCACAACAGCCAAAAGGTGGAGATGACCCGGGTGTCCACAGATGAAAAAAATGTGGTCTCTACACAGTGGAGTAAACAAGGAGATCTAGAACCTGCTACACACATGGACACCAAAGCCATTATGCTCAGTGAAATGTGCCCCTCAAAGAAGGACAAATATTATGTGATCCCACTTATGTGAGGTCCTGGAGAGCTCAACTGAGGTAAAGTCTCGGGAACAGTTCCAGAAAAAGGAAACTGCATCAGGACAGAAAGGCGTGTGCACACAGCTGGGGCGGGTGGTGACAGCTGCGGTGGGTCTGTGCATTGGATTATCATGCGGAGAACCTAATACCTCCCTAAATTTGGAGTCAGGTGGTGGTTTCCCGGAAGCATGTCCCCGTTTGGGGTAAACTCTCCAGCATTTTGTGTTTAGTGGCAACTGTGGTGAAGTGAGACGCTGGGAAATTCAGTATAAAGAGAATACGTACTGACACTGCAAGATTTCTGTATGTTTGAAATTGCTGGAAAGTAAATTACTTTGCAAAACAACCATAAGAAAATCAGAGGAGACATAATACCCTGTCAAGAGAGGCCAAGCCCTCCCCATCCAGTTCACACGAAGGGGGCGCTACACACCTTGCAGGGGTCCAGGGATCTTTAAAAGGCATGTGGGACGATCCCATGTAGCCACTGGGCCTTGGGCATTGGGACGACCTGGGGTACAAACAGTGGGATTTTAGAATTCCAGTTTCCCACCCTACTCCACCAAAGACCAGTTAGAACTAAAAATGAATTCAATAAACTTGTAAGATACCAAACCAACATACAAAAGTTGGTTGCTTGTATTCACTAAAAACTAACATCAGGGAGATTAAGGAAACAATGCCCTTTACAAGTGCATCATAAAAAATAAAGTGCTGTGGGTAAAATTGCCATATTTCCAGAATCTCTCATCTGCCCTTAGTAAATCTCCACATCAGTAGGTGTTTCCAAGGGTTGGAGAGAAGTAGTCCATCTTTATATCAAAAGGTAATTATAAGGACTAGCGAGGGCATATCTGGCCTGGATAAGTTCAGCAGGACCCCTTCTTCTG
This sequence comes from Manis pentadactyla, assembly GCF_030020395.1. Taxonomy (NCBI): domain Eukaryota; kingdom Metazoa; phylum Chordata; class Mammalia; order Pholidota; family Manidae; genus Manis; species Manis pentadactyla. Next base: position 66,591,116 of record NC_080035.1, on the reverse strand, counting down.
CAGCCAGGTTTTGAGAGACACTGGCGAGCAGAAGTGGACTGATCTCGGTTCAAAAGTATTTTGCCCCGGAATTTTCCCCAGAAGTAACAGGTACCTAAGAACAAACTTAACCAAGGAGGTGGGAGGCCTGAGCTCCGAAAACTGTGGACACTGCAGACATGGACGGGAAGAGTTAGGTTATTACAAGTCCCCTCGGCCCACAGCAACGTGCAGACTCCGGGCAACCCCCACCGAAACTCCGTCGCACCCCTCACAGAAGCAGAGCAAACGCCCTACAGTCTGGATCTAATCCCCACACAGCCATCCTGGGAAAGCAGAGCTGGGGCGCCGCACCCTGATCTCCCACTACACTGCGGAGCTGCAGCAACTGAGATGCCGCGTGGCGCCAGAGCGGACGCGGGTGCCCACGCCCTCCACCCGCCAAACCCGCTCTGCCCAAGGAGCCGGCTCACGAGACCCCGGACCCAGGCCGCGGGTGGGGGCCGCCCTCAGTCGTCGGGCTGGGTCAGTGTCGCGCTGCGTCCCAGGGGCCTCCCAGGCGGTCGCCACCCCGGGGAGCCTTCCCAGGAAACCTCCCCGTGTGCTCGGCGCACAGCAAGGGCTGCGCCCCGGTAAGCGGGCCGCCTCAGCAGCCAAGCAACCACACTCCCTTCTCAGAGCCTCGTTTGGAAGGAGGCCTGGAGCCTGCCGGGCGTCCCGCAAGTGCGGCCAATCCACCCGCTGCACGGGGCACAGGGCCCGGGGCGCACGGCGTGGAGACACGGGCTCCTGGGGACACGCTGGACGCCGCGCAAACGCCCCGGCCCCGCCGCGCCGCCCGCCGCACCCGCAGCCCGAACTCACCCGCGCCCCAAACTCGCCCCGAGCACTGTCCGCCGCGCCCGCCTCGCCCCCAAACTCCGAGAAGACCCCGTTCCCCGCCGCAGGCCTTCCTTCCCCAGCCCCTGGAGGGGAGCGCTCGACAAGCGGCGCACGGGGAGCCTCTCCTCTCCTTTCCTTCCCGTGGGTCCCGAGGAAACCGAGCCGTCACTGCGAACGCGGCCCGCGGGGTCCCGGGGACGCCGCGGAGCCGGACAAATCCCAGCTCCCCTCAGCGCGAGAAGCAAAGTCCCGCGGCCTGAACGCACGTGCGCTGCGCGGGTCCACAATGAGAGCCCAGGCTCTGCCTGCGGGCCACGGGGGGCGGTACGGGAGGAGCGGCCACAGATCAGAGGAGGTGGCGCCGCCTCGTGGCTAAAATGATGAACCACAACACTTTGGGAATTCAAACCGCAGTGGGCACAAATTTCCTACGTCTTCTCCAATTTGTTGGAGACCACACACAATGAAATTGAAGGTAGACACAGCTTTACAACTTACACCAAAATTCACTCACAATTCTCCATAGGCAAATATTAAATGCAAAATTATAAAATTCTAGGTAAAAGCAAGAAAATCTACACAACCTTGCTGATGACTTTTAACACCCAACACCAAAAGCCTATCCACAAAAGAAAAATAATAAATTTCTTGGTCTTTATAGAATTAAATTTTCTACTTTAAAAGATCTTGTTCAGAGAACCCAAACACAAGACACACAATGGTAAAAAAATATTTGCAAAATACACATTTGATAAAGGATTTGTACTCAAGATACACAAAAATCCATAAAACAGAAAAAAAACATTAAAAAATATTTTACCATTGAAAAGGTAAGTCTCAAATTAGGATCCAAGAATTGTGTCACCAATATTTAGACAACTGCTCTGAAAAACTGTCCCAAAAAAATCCACCATGCAATTTTTCACAGTAACTCTATTCATAAAGACTAAAAACTTGTGCTCTCCAAACTCCATATTTGGAGACACTGGTATGACCTATTATTAACTCCGTTTTTATCACTTCCCCTTTTGCTGGAGAATGGAGGGGTGAGGCTGAAAATTCCAAGGTTCTAATCATGGCGTGGGCTTTCTGCCTGTCAGACACCCGAGCAGAACCCTCCCAGAACCACCTACTTAGTATAAAAGACACTCTTACCCAGGAAATTCCCAGGGCTTTAGGAGCCCAGGGTCAGGAATGAGGCCAATATATGTTTTCTATTTCATTTCTGTGTTCATGGTGGCACATCACAGGAATAGGGTCAGGAAGTTCTGCTTCCACTATCCTAGGATAAGGAGGATTTAGAACAAAAACTAAGTTGACTTATTAAGAATGTTATAATGTTTGACCCCAAGGTGTATGGATTAGATTCCAACTAAAAGGCTGATATGGCTGTAGTGACAAGTATTAGCTTCCACAGCTATCTGAGTGTCTGACCGAGTCTGTTTCTATAACTGTCCATTCACAGCTTTGGGTGGGGAGTGTGGGCACCCCCAGCCCCACAGGGTGGTGGAAAGAGCCCTGGGCTCAGAGAAGAAGCCTGTCTTACACCAGAACTGGGACTTTGGTCTAAAGTTGCCAGACAAACACAAGTTAAATTTGAATTTCAGAGAACAAATAATTTTTTGGACATACCTATATTAAAATATTTTTTGCTATCATCTGAACTATATCCTGTGTTTTTACCCCAAGTCTGGCAGCCCTACCTTAGGCCAGTCATGTAAATGCTTGGAGCTTCAATTTCCTCATATGAATGATAGAATGATGCCCACTGTAGAGTGCTGTACTTAGTATCAACTGGGACCACTGCAGGGGGTGGGGGAGTTCTTGACCCTCTTAGGATTGCTGGATTTGAAAACTAAACTGACAAAGACAGATTAACCAGAGAAAAGTGCACCCATTTGTTTATAACTTTTATGTGATAGAGGAGACTTCAAAAGGAAGTGAAGACCCAGAGAAGCATTTGGCCCTGAGCATTTTTGTGCAGGGGTTGATAAGAAGTGGGCAGTTCTGGAGAAATAGGACAGGTTAAGGAGTATGAGGTAGTGTAGTAAATAGGGGGAACTTATCAAGACCTGTTTGTTAGGATTCTTCTTTGTGTCCCTTTGCCTTCAAAGAAAAGGATTCTCCTCTCTTCTGGGTATAGGGAGGGTACCTCTCACATAACAGGTGTATGATCTGTTTCAGGGGAAAAGGATGTGGAGAAGGTCAGAGTGAGCTTCTTGCTTCTTTGATTTTTACCAAACTCCTTCAGCTTTAAATATTCAGTATTCCAAGTTACCATAGTTTGGGGTAGCATATCCTGGGCCCCATCCTTACAGTGGTTGAAATGACCTAGAATCTGTAGTCTTAGGCACTCCTAGAATAGTTCTGCAATAGTTATAAGCCTGTGTGGAGTAACACAAATTTATGTTTTAATTTTTCTACTTAATAGATATTGTTCTTGGATATCCATAAAGTGAGGTAATAATAGTATCTACCTCAAATTATATTTATGAGACTTAAATGAGTCAATGAATGTAAAATGTTTAGTCCTGAGCATGGTACATTATAAATGCTTAATAAATAATACCTAGTTACTCCTACAGTTGTGCAAATATGATGTAATATCATCCAAATGAATTGAGGAGACTTTGAAATGAATCATTCAACTGAGGATGATTTACTGAGTCATATTTCAGCACTAAGTGCTGATGGGCAATACTTGTCCTTCCCATTGGTTATCAGAGAGGGACAGAAATGGCCACGTTTAGATGGGGAAGACATTTACAAATCTTCCTGAGTATGTAAGAGACAAAGATAACACCTTTGTGATACTTTTCGAAGGATATAAAAAATTTCCTGAATCTTAGCCCATTCTTTAAACTCAGAAGGAATTGACAGCTGATGCCTGCATTTTACCAGAGGCAAAAACATGCCTCATCAGCAAATGGTGGGTTTACTGCAGTCTAAGGTGTACTACCGGCCAAAGCTAAGACTCTTCCGGCTTATCAAATGAAACTGACCCAATCTTGGTCACAGCATCATGGAATGGAAAGCTGGCCTTGCAGGATTTCCCTAAATCCCTGATGGCAGAGAAGAATGAATTAACCAAACAGCCCATCAGGGGATTTCAGGAAAGGCTCTTAATAGAGGAAAGCATTAACATGTAACCACACAGAAAGGCAGAAACACAGCTAGATATTAGTGGCAGCAGTTTCCATTTTTAACATTTCTTGAGCATGTTTAAAAAACATGAATATTTGTTCAGCTGCATCTCCTGTACCGTCAGTGCTGACACATCAGGGACCTCAGAGATTTAATGGAAAAGTGAGCTGATATGCAAATGACAGCATCAGACCCAGCAGCTATCAGACAAATGGAAAACCCAGCTTTCCTCCCCAGCCCTGAGCCCATCCTGATTTGGGTTGCAGATTTTTTTACGCTCTTTTCTCTCTTTCTCTCTGCTGTTTTCTTAACCAACATTTTTCCATCCTAAAACTTTCACAGCCCAATCTCCATGTTGCTGCCTCCTAACTCATTTCTAACATTTGGTAGGTGTACTTGCAGAAATAATTGTGCCTTTCCCTGAACTGATGGGTGTGGACTGGAGAAGTGTCTGTTTATAGCACTTGAAGGGCAATAGGCAGACTCACGTCAATCAAATGACTCAGTATGAACTGACATGTAAGATACCCCTTGGGAGTAATTTTTTGCTTTTTTGTGCAGTTAAAGTGCTTGTCATTTCTTTAAATTTCAGAAGGTCAATCAAGGAATGTTAGTGAATGTAAAATGGGTAAGTAAAACATTTATTTAAAAAGCAACAGCTTTGAAACAATATAGCATTCACAAGTCAGATACAGTTTCTTATTCTGTGATAAACATTTGCTAACCTGAAGGTTTATTGTGTAAACCCATCTGCATATGCAATGGTAAACAATTCCTTGACATCATTGGCTGGGTCATGAAATAGTCTTAAAGCTGAATAATAAGTTACATTTTCTGCTAAAACCTGGGGTCTTCTGTGAAGCCTCAGGAGTTTGGTTTCCCTTGAACCTCTTTAGATTACATTGTGGTTCCCAAGCCTCTGTTTTGGTTCTTTTTTTCTCCCAGAAAAATTTAGAAAGTCATGATTAGTGAACATGTGTTGACTGTTTCCCACCATACTCTCCACATGGCTTTGCATCCCAGAAGGGGTCAACTAGGTATTGGGAGTGTCAGCCTGAGGGGCTGATCAGCTGAGCAGGCTGATGCAGCCAGTCTATCACCCTCATCTCCCCCTCTCCTCACTTCCACCCTCTACCTTCCCACCTCCTTCCACTGTCCCCAGAACTTTAGACAAAGGCAATAGAAAGAACATGAGCTTTGGGGTCAGACATACCTGTCTTTGAATCCTCCCATCTCTCAAGCTGTGTGACCTGATAAGCTGCCTGCTCCGCCATGTCAGTGTTTCTTCAGTTGATGTGTGGGCAGGGTCACTATTTGCCCTGCTTTTTCTTGGCCACTCTAGGTGTATGCTTTGTATCCTGACATACTCATTAATAGTGCCTCTGTTCACTGTCTCAAGTATCCTGAATAGAGCCCGAAAAATGAGGCATTTTTGGTGTCTACTATAGTGCCTGGTACATAGTTCCTTGAGATGGTAACTTCTGCTGTTATTAATTATTTGAAGTGATGCTCCAGCCAGTTCTCAGGGGATTACTTGATGTGGTGAGCTGGACGTGAGCTTAGAACTGAAAAGTCTATTTCTTTTTTACACTCTAGAATCCATTTAGGCTTTAAGCTTTGTTTTAGAAACAGAATTAACTCCCACCTAGTTTTTTTTAGGATCTCAACTGAATGTAGGGCTCCCCAGAATAAAGTCACAGAGTAGTAACCAGTTTAGGCTGGAAAGGAGAAGAGAAATAAGGCATAATTTCATTTTGAAAAGGAAAAAATGTGATACTTAAAGCAAAAACAAAACAAATAAAGCATTTCAGAGCAGGGTAGAATAAATCTCAGGCATCGATGTCTTTTTCCATTCCTCAGTGAGCTCTGTGGGTGGAGCCTGAGCTGAACAGCCTGCCAGCACAGGGCCTTGGAAAGACAGCTGAGGCATCTCATCAGAGAGGAGGGGGCCCCAGCGATGCTCAAGGTAAAACACCCTCTATAGTGGAAATAGCAGACAAATTCACAGGAAAACCTTTGTTAGGGAGAAAACCAAGAATGGGCCTGTCTTACTTTTTCTGAGTCATTAACCTCCTACCAGACAGATGAATGGCTCACAGTTATGTGCCAGACCCTGGGCTACACCCTGGTAATGTGACACACAGTCCCTGCCCCAAGTAGCTCAGACTACAGATAAGGATAGACACATGGCAGTGACATTACTCCATACTGTGGAAAGGCATGCTGTGTAAGTTGGGAAGGGTAACCTCAGTAACAAAGGTCCCCAAGCCCTGTCGCTAGCCACAATAGACAGCATTTGCTGCTGGTATTGCAGAATAGTGAAGGAGTTTGCAAGGCAGTCCTCATGTGGCTCTAACTATTCCCGTGGCCTTAGAGCTCTTTTGGATCCTTCACATCCCGTCAACAAGTAAAAGAAAGAGGAAACTGGAGGGTGGCACAAGAAGATTTTTGGGGGCCAGGTTTGAAAGCCATTTGTAAGAGTTAGTCACATTGGCCACACGTAATGCAGTACCTGAGTAGCCACTTTCTGGTAACAATTCTACAGGGTGAGGGGGGAGAATTAGTCTTTTGTGAATGGCCAGCTGTTCATGGGACTTATGCATGGAGGAGGCATGTGAAGGGAGCTCAGAAGAGAGAGATAACCCAATTGTGAGTGTGTGTGTGTGTGTGCGCGCACACGTGTGTGTGTTTCTAGGGTGAGGATCGATCTTAGCAATAGCGCCATGGAATAACTGACATTTTAACCAAGTTTTACAAGAGAAATAGTATTTAAGTTGTGAAGGGCATTGGGAGAAGACAGTTTAAATAGAAGGAACATCATGTGCAAAGGTACTGGAGAATTCATCCCATCATCTATACAACAAATCCTATAAAAGTGTCCTTGAAGTGCCAGAAATCATTCAAAATGCTGGGAATGCTGCTGGACACAGAACAGACAAGGCCTCCCCTCGCCTCACCCCATATTCTAGTGGGAAGAGACAAACCACACAAAAGCAACCAAGTACACAACTCCAAACATCAAGTCCCATGTTGTGTGGCAGAACCACGTCTGTAAGTAGGGCTGGAGCAAAGGGTGAACGTTGAAAGTATGGAAGAAGGAAGTGAAAAATGATGAGACTGGAGAGGATGGAAAAGGCCAGCCAGGAGGCAGCCTTCATGCATTAACTGGCACCAGCAAGAGGAGACAGGCAGAGCTCTGAGTTGTGGAAAAGTCCCTGACTTGTGACTGAGAGACTCCCGGTGTGGCTGTAGGGAGCCCGGTTATAAGGCATCTGAATAGCCTCGGTGTGAAGTAGGAGCCATGGCTGGAGGGATGGAAATGTGAGCGGGTGCAGTGCACACAGGGGGCTTGCCCCTCCTTCCAGGTTTCAGGCAGAAAATGGGCAGAATGTGTTTCCCTGAGCCAGTCCAGTCCTTCTGGTTTGTGTACATTTTTACTTTTAAAATTATGTATATACATTCTCACAGAAAAATCTAAAAAATTAAAATTTTACCCCATGTTATTAGACAGTAGTGGGTGCAGAGGAATATATGTATGTGTCTGTGTGTATGTAGATTTACGTCTATGTCTTTGTGCATAGATACATTTTGTTAACTGTGCTCCACCTGTGTGTACACAAGCTGCCACCACTGTCTCTGCCCCTTTCCCCACTGCAGATGCTCTCCTCCCTCCACCTGTACTCCGATACTTGCATCAGGTGGAATCACTGTGTGGAAGCCCACACCTTGCTGGGGCTCCAAGGTAGCCCTCTTTGGAATTCCCTCCACAGCCTGCTCAGGTTCTGACTACCTGTCCCAGGCCAGGCCACCACCTGCTGAGGCTGCCCTCTTTACCCTGCCTGGGCTCTGGGCTCTGCCTCAGTCACCACAGCATCCCTACACTCTGCCACAGCCACCTACTTCACTTGGATCTTCTTAGGAGCTCTACAACAACACAGTTCCAGAAGGAAAGGGGGGAAAGAGTGAGGACAAAATAAAAAAGTTGAAATATACAAATTTGTTTTTGAATCAGGAGATGGAGTCGACAGAGATGGAAACAAGACTCATCTGTGTTTTTATATAATTTTGTTTTGACCAGATAAATCCTTAAATATTGAAAACAAGAGTTCCTAAAACTGGAAATAAATGTAATTACATATCTAACTGGTAACAAACACATCAAGAAAGTAATGATTTCAATGCTTTAAGACAAATATTTTCACAGGCTTAGGAGGATATGTTCTCAGGATAAAAGAAATCTCAAGTTGAACTCAGGAGCTTAAAGCAAGTTATAATACCAATACTTTTATTTTAAAACCAATATATGTATTAAAAGATATAGTAAATAAGTGATATGTTAATATTAGCAACTAAGTTTTTAGTGTAAGAGAAAAGCAATATAAGTATAAAAAAAATTTTAAGTTAAAACTTCAGTATTGTTAAATTTGAATAGGAAAATTCAATATGAACATAGCATTTCAAAATGTACACATGTGTATTTCCCCCTATTTTCACCCACTGAAGGGCCTGGAAGCATTGACAATCCATTAGCAGTGAGCACCCTCAGCACCCAGAGTTTTGTCTCTAGTTTCCCCATGAAAGGAACCAGGGCTCTTTAGAGAAACACCTGCTCTGGGTGAGGGACACTTGGTGAGCTGGGGACAGCTTCCTGTGCCAGAAAAAGAGGCAGTTTGAAGGGGATCTTACTGGGCAAAGATGGGACAACTGGAGCTTCAAAATGAATGGGACCCACTGACCATGTACAAACCTGTAAATCTACAAAATGATACTCAGAAAACAGAAAAACAAAGACAAAACAGGCAAAACACATTTGACATCTACTCCTTACTATGAAAAGGGATAATTCAAAACATATAACTATATACCTTTCCTTTCCAGAAGAAGCAGTTGATGAGATAAATCTCTCCCTCTCTCTTGCTCTTTCTCTCCGATAAAGATTGCCAATTAATGAATGCATAATGAATGATAGAAATACAGAAATCAACATTTTTCAACCCCTAATGAAGTCATTGATGGAGGCAAGGATCATCAGTGGATGATTAAGCCATTGGGTGATAACTGACAGAAAACTCGATCCCCTAGTGCTGCTCAAGTCTGACTCTACAGCTTTTCTGATGGTTTAAAAAGGAAAACAGAACTTTATGAGGGAGAGATGAGGCTTTCTTTGCTACTGCTAAGGAGTCAATTAGATGTACCCCATGAAGTTATGCAATATCATACAGCATCAATAATGACATCTTGCATAAAATGTTTAAACTGCATGTAATCCAGCCTCTGGATCCACACTCCAGTTTATGGGGAATTCATGGGTATGTGAAATAAATGCCACTACAAATTCAGCAGCTGGAAAATCCAGAAACTAGGCCATTCTGAGGGACAGTTGGCCTGATGTCTTCACCAAGTTAATGTCATGCCCGAGAAAGGGGCAGGGGGAGCACCATTCTAGTATATAAGGGACTTGAGAGATGTAACAACCAAATGTAGTGTGGAGTGGACCCTGGTAGTGACAGGGAAAATTCACAAGGACAGCAGGCTAGTCCAGGTGGCTCCCTTCTGTCTCTCTTCTTAAGAAAAAAACAATAAAGCTCTCCCTCAACTTCCCGCTCTGTCAGGCACCCACTCTCTGAGTTCACTCCCTAAACTCCCTCCCCCTTGCCTGCTCACTTGCTATGCACGTAGGAATGTTACAGATACGGAAGCAGGATGATATATATTGCTCCCTTCACCTTTGTTTGGGGCTCAGACCTTGGGAGATTACTCCCCTCTGAGCCCACCGGTGTAAGAATAAAACCTCAACACTCTAAGACCTCTGAGTGCCACTTGGTTCTTCTGTCAGTGATCCAGTCCAGGTTTTCCAGTATTTTCTGTAGCAGTAGGACTAAAATGGGAGTAACATACAATTTTTTTGGAGCAATTGGCAAAATTTGAATATGGATCAGGTATTAGATGATGATAATAGAAAATACAATTAATTTCATTAACTATATAATGGTATTGCTTTTAAGAAGGAAAATGTCCTTATTCTCATGGTGTCCATACAATTTATCTAAAATATTTTGGCTAAAAAATTGATGTAAACATGGCAAAATTGTTAGCAACTATTAATTTAGGTAATGGGTATATGGGTGGTAACTGCACTCTATTTTCCTGTATGTTTGAAAATATTTATGATAAAAAGTTAACAGTAATTCTGATTCCTAGGCCCCAACCCAGACCTACTGAATGAGCCTAAATACCTGCTGGGATCTGTATTTTACCAAATATCCCATCTCAATGAAGGAATGGGTGAACAAATGACTTCTTCATTCATTGTAATCTTTTTCAACAAATATTTTTCAGGCCCCCACTACAGCCCAGGCACTTTTCTAGGTGCTGAAGATTCAATTCTGAACAAAACACACACAAAGGATTGTAAACCCATGGAGCTTGGCACCCTGTCTTGTCCACAGTAGACCTCTTTAAAGCAAACCAACTTTTAAAAACTGTTAAATATAACACAAACCCAGAAAACTGCCTAAAACAGATGGAAAGATTAATGAATTGTTAGGCAGTAACACCCCCACCTCCCACAAGACCCAGAACCCTGCCCATCAGCCGGGAGTCTCCCAGGCCCCCCTCACCACCTCGCCCTCTCCAACAGCAGCCTCAGATGCCACTGTGAGGAGCAGAGGCAGAGATCAGAACCCTGAGCCCAACATTCTTCTGAGCATTACGGTGCTCTACAAAAGGAACGTCCTACATTTTTCCTTCGGTTCAACAGGATTTAGTTGCAAACCTTTACAAGACAACACAACTCAGACATGCATATTAGACATGTGACTTTCACTTTATATTATCAAGTAAATGTAGCAGCTCCAGGCAAGCTTATTCCTGATTCACAGCTAATTTCAAGAACAGGAAGTTGTAAGACTCAAATGCCTAATTCTATCATGGTGGGATGAAGAAATTAAAGCATTATTTAGAATAACCTCAGTACCAGCCTCAAATGAGTGTGGGTAATGTTGGGGAGGCTGTCTGCAGTCATGTGGAGTGATGTTAAGAGGTGACCAAAACTCTAATAGTAGAGGCTAAACCTAACACAAGCCATAACCATAACCTCCTCCTACACTTAACACAAAACCTAACCCTAACCCTAATCATAAGTCCAACACCTAACACTCATCCTCACCCTGATTCACATGGAACTGTAACCCTTAACCTGACTCCAATGCAAATGATCAGCCTAAACCCACACCATAACTCATCCTAACCCTAACCCAACGTCTAACCCAACCCATAACCCTACCCACAACCCCTCTCCCTCCGCCTCCCCCTCATCACCTACACATCACCATAACCCTAAACCTCAATGTCAACTTTACCCTAACATAAAAACAGAATCTTAACTCAAACTGTAACCCGAACCTCCCCATGCACCTAAACATTAACCAAACCCTAACCCTAAGCTTGGAAACTCACCCTAAGCCCTCACCCTCATCCCTACCTTCACCCACACTCAACCATAATCCAAAACCTATACATAATCCTAACCCTTACACTGAAACTGAACCCTAATTCTAAATGTAGTCCTATACTCACCCTGAACACTGAACCCTAAACTAAACTGTAATCCATAATCCTATACTGCCCATACACCTTACCGAACCCCTAAACCTAACCCGAGCCCTGGCCTCTGGACCTAATCCCTCACCATCATTTTAGTGTCAGTCCCACCAAATTGTAAACCTGACACACAATCTCGCACTCACCCTCACATCAGAGCCAGACCCTAACTAACTGAAACCCTATCAACCCCGTACACCTTCCCAAACACTTAACACTAACCCTAGCCCTGACTTTCGGAACAGACCCATACCATGAATATCGACATCACCCGTGTCTCACTGTAACACTGTAATTCAATCTCGCTGTCACCCTTACATCAGAGCAGATTCCTAAATGTAACCATAACCCTATCCTGCCCATACACCTTACCGAACCCCTAACCCTAACCCTAGACCTGGCCCCTAAACTTGACCTTCCATTTCTCTTCTCATCATGATTATACTTTCATCAACTACTTGAATATACTTATGGTAGCTTGTCTACTAATGCTATCATTTGTCATTCTGAGTCTGTTTTATTGACTAATGATTTTCTTGGATTGTATATCCTCTTTTGCATGTCTGGTCATTTTTTATTGGATGCTGATCATTGCAAATTTTACATTTTTGATGCTGTATTTAATTTTAGTTCTTTGAATTTTGAGGATTTCTTCCCTCCTTGGATGCAGCTTAGTTATTTGGACTGTTTGATCCTTTCAAGTCTTGCTCTGAAGCTCTGTTAGAACAGGTTCTGAGCAGCCCTCAGTCCACAGCTCTTCCTATACCCCTGCCCCAAAGCTGCCCCACTGAGGCAGTATCTTGTGAGGACTCTACTCAATGCTCCATGTATTAAAAGCTCTTTCCATGATGTTTGAAACACAAATATTCCCAGCCTTGAATGTGCTCTAAGGAATCTTCCATCACTCCTTTCTCCTTTTGTGGTATTCTTGCCCAGACTGGGTCATTTTCCTCTATGGATTTTGTTCTCCCCATTTATGATGTATTACATTTTTATTTGACAGGTAATTAAGTTACCTAGGGATAGCCTTGATTTTCTCATCTTATTTTTAAGCTCTGTTAAAGTTGGTGTACATTAGCTTTTAGTTTAGTACTAATTTAGACCTCCTACTAAGATGTGATCTTCTGAGGTCCTATGCAAATGCCCCACATGTTTAACAAGGTCTTTCTACTCTGGCTGATTAGAATTCAAACATCTCCCAGCACTGTGTGAATTTTCCCAGTATATATATATATATAATTATATATTATATATGTGTATGTTTGTGTGTGTATGTATGTGTGTATATGTATAGATATATCTCAGAATTATTCCATTTATAAATCCCTGGCAGTTTTTCTTTTTCAGCTCATGTAGTACACATGTACCTGTGTCAAAGTAATTATAAGCTAATAAACCTCTCATTTGAAAAGGCTTATTTGTACATCTTGAGGAGCAGAAATGTAGGTAGGAAGCCTGAAGAACTGTATCAGGCCCTAAAGTCGACCTTTTGGAGAACATGATTTCATGGGATGGGTGGTGGCAACTATCAAGAAGAAAAGAAAGGAGGCTGAGTTTCTTGGGGAAAAAAAACAGAGGGAGCTGGCCTAGACCTCAAAATTGATCCTTATGTCTAATAAAACAAAGAGCTCCATCCGAGGTTTCTCAGTACCAATTGTAGATCATTTCAAGATGACTGGGTGGGACATGAGGTACAGAGTCATGATGGGACAACATTTTCCTGGAAAAATAGAGACTAGAACCATAGCCTTGACTTCATTATAACAAATTTAAACAATGACTTGAGCTCCAAGTTTATATGCATTGCAGATTAATTGTGGACTAAGAACTTCCTTTGGGCTCAGATATTTTTCCAAAATGCACAGTCCACTGGGCTCCATTTCTAACCCAATATACTTATTCCTGTGAAGAGCATTATCAAAAGATATCAAGCCAGAAACAGACTTAGGGTATCCAAGTGAAAGGATGCACTTAAGTCAAAACCCAAATATAAACAAAGGAAATCAGCCTAAAACACATTAAGCATTTTCAATGGGCCCCTCATGACTGATAATCAAGCTGGATTAAGCACCATCTTGAACTACTGATAATAATGATCCACTGTGAGCCAAGACAGTATGTCTAAGGTACTTTCTATTCATGAAGTATCATTCTATCTCATCTATAAAACACAACTGATAGCTTATCACTACACGTTTAACACACTACATGTCTATCTTTTCCTACTCACGTCACTGTAATCCGAAACCTCAATCTCGCCCTCACCCTCACATTAAACCCAACCCTAACTCTAACCATAACCCTATACTCCTCTTACATCTTACCGAGCACCTAACCCGAACCCAGCCCTGTCCCCTGAACCCAACCCCTCACCATCACCATCAATGTCACACACACCTCACCAGAGCCCTGAAGCTCAATCTAGCCCTCACCCTCACATTAAATGCAGGCCCTAACTCTAACCATAACCCTATCCTCCCCGTGCACCTTACCAAGCATGTAACACTAACCCTACTCCTGGCCCTTACTCCGACCCCTCACCATCACCCACACTGAAGGAACAAAACAGCAACAGACTCACAGACTCCAAGAAGGGACTAGTGTTTACCAAAGGGGAGTGGAGGGGGGGACGGTTTGGGAGGGGGTGAGAGAAGGGGACTAAGGAGTACTATGATTGACACACACAGTGTCAAGGGGTCATGGGGAGGACAGTGTAGCACAGAGAAGGCAAACAGTGACTCTGTGGCATCTTACTACACTGATGGGTAGTGACTATAATGGGGTATGGGGGAACATGATAATATGGGTGAATATAGTAACCGCATTGTTTTTTCATGTGAAACCTTCATAAGAGTGTATATCAACAATACCTTAATAATTTAAAAAAACAGAGCTTCCTATGTTCCTCTCTATCTATTACATCTCATTTGTATTGTACTATAGTTATCTATGGTGACAACGTCGTTCATGGAACAGGCCCTCACTTTTGTAGTGCGGATGCAAAAAAAAGGAAAACTTCTTGAGTCTTCTGTTTCTTAAAAATAATCAGCCTAAAATAATCCACTCTTCAAAGAAACACATTTGGGGTAGCAAATTTTGCTCCCCTACATGACAAAATGCTGTATCTCCTTCTACACCAGCAAACTATTTCCAAAGACTGGTTTTCTTTCTTTCTCTTGTGCAGTACTGTCTCTATTTGATCCACCACAAATCTAAAGCATGGTTATAAATTACATTTTACTCTCTATATATCTGTATTGTTTGAGTATGCATAATGGAAGTGTATTCATGTACTGTTGAGGACTTTAAAAAAGACAAGTGAAGTTGGGAGATGCATTTGGGGGTGGTCTGTTCCTAAACTGAAATGTCCAATCCAGTGCTGGTCTCCTGCCCGCGCATCTATGTCATCTCATTGGCTTCTGGGTGTGTTGCCAGCCTTAGTATCTGAGGCTTTTCAAGAGAAATTATCTCAAACTTGGAGGTGAATTCAAATATTTCAGAAATGTTCAGCCAATATAGAATAGAATGTCCAACCCACAATCTAGACCTGATTTTAAGTTCTTGTCAGTGATGCGAAAATGACTTCAGTTTTGTTTAAAGCAAAAAGGTTTATTTCACATTAAGACCTATCAGCTAAATATGGCTCAGGAGTCATGCTAGCTCCTGGGGCCCATATAGTGTTGGTTGAGGCCTCTGTGGGGTCCATATCACAGCTCAGTCTCTCCCTTTGCCCAACCCTGCCTCCTTTTTGTCCCTCCACTTCAATTGGTGTTGATTTGAGACCTCTCCCTAGTAAATGCCCTACATGTCCACCTCTCGGTTCACTTCCCCAGCAACCCAACTTCTGACAAAGGCTCAACTGTGGCTAATTCTTTAGGGAAGAGGTTGGCACAGGGTTGTAAAAACCAGATACTAAATATTTTAAGTCTTGCAATCCTAAACCGTCACAACCACTGCACAGCTAGTCAAAGCTGCAACATATCCAATATGTAAACAAATGGATGTGGCAGTCTTCCAATAAAATTTTATTTGCCATAATAGCCAGGGGGTCAGGTTTGGCCAGTAGGTCCTAGTTTGCTGATTCCTGATCTATGGCAAACCCTGTTTATCAACAACCCTTCACTCTTCAGGTGACACTCCTATTCCTATTGATAAGAAAAAAGAGATGTTCTTCGCTCAGTGGTCTACACTATCCACAGTAACTTCTACTTGGCCCCAAGTAAGATCATCATAAACTTGTTCATGAAACATAGAGGAAAGGAAAGGGAGTGAGCCTGTCAGAACTCTCCATAGGCCAACAGCATTTGGACGTGTGGAGGTGGAGAAGCACAGGCAGCTGAAAGCAGCATGCCTCAGGGGAGGGGCCCCCAGAGAAGCTGACATGCCCCTGCTCAGCGACTAGCTCGGCCATGATGTGGGCCGCTCTACAAGAAAGTAGGAATGTGTGAAATACTACCATTTTTGTTACTACCATTCTACCAAACACCTTTTTTTTCTGTAATCAAGGAGTACAACACCACGCTATATGTATATATGATTTGAACTTAAAAAAGTTTTAAACTATTGAGTAAGAAGCATAACTTCCAGTTTAAGATGATGAACCTGACTCGTCAGGCACCTTTGGCTCTTTTAATCTCTGAGCTTCAGTTTCCTCATCAGCAGAATCAGAATAATGCTGCCTGTGCTAAAGGGTTGATGTGATAATGACATGATGCAATGAGAAAATGTCACTTGGTTTGATGAATGAAAGTCATATGGATTTTGAACACAGCCTGCTCAGAGCAGCGCCATTCCATTCCACTTTGGGTTGGCACACACAGTTTGTGAATGTGACAACTTTCCTTACCATTTTTTCAGTCTACTACCTGCTGAAATTTCACCCCCAGCTACAAAACACAGATCCTAACACTGTTGGCCTATTACCTCTCCCTAACCCTGCTCAGTAAAGGCAATCTTAAAACTTCTTTTAGCTGCCTGTAAAGTACTACCTATTCCCTCATCAAGCACATAGGTAGATTAAAATTCCTTAAATTCTGATAGTCTACTCTGTCTAGGTCCATTGACTCTGAAAACTACATTGAGTATTTTTTTTATCAATATCTGTAAGAAGCTGGTCTGCACTTTTCTTGCAGTGTCTTTGGCTTTGGTATCAGGGTCATGCTGGCTCCACAGAATTAGTTAGGAAGTGTTCCCTGTTCTTTCCTCTTTAAATCTTTGGAGAAGTTTTACAAGAATTAGTATTAGATTTTCTTTAAATGCTTGGTAGAATTCACCAGTGAAACCATTGTGTACAGGGATTCCCTTTGTTGGGAAAGTTTTTATCACTGAGTCAATTTCCTTACATGTTACAGATCTATTCAAAGTTTCTATTCTCCGGTGACCTAATTTGGGTAGGCTTCGTGTTTCTAGGAATTTGTCCATTTCTTCTAGGTTACCAAATTTGTTGGCATACAACTGTTCATAGGACTCTCTTATTTCTTTTTTTTTTTTTTTTGGTTGTTAGGTGATCTCTGACAGAGAAGCATGTTTTTTTTTGAGAGGGTATCTCTCATATTTATTGATCAAATGGTTGTTAACAACAATAAAATTCTGTATAGAGGACTCAATGCACAGTCATTAATCAACCCCAAGCCTATTTCTCAACAGTTTCTAATCTTCTGAAGCATAATGAACAAGTTCTTACATAGTGAATAAGTTCTTACATGGTGAACAGTGCAAGGGCAGTCATATCACAGAAACTTTTGGTTTTGATCACGCATCATGAACTATAAACAATCAAGTCAGATATGATCATTCGTTTGATTTTTATACTTGATTTATATGTGAATCCCACATTTCTCCCTTATTTTATTATTATTATTTTTTTAATAAAATGCTGAAGTGGTAGGTAGAAGCAAGATAAAGGTAGAAAACATAATTTAGTGCTGTAAGAGGGCAAATGTAGATGATCAGGTCTGTGCCTATCGACTAAGTATTAATCCAAGCTAGACAGGGGCAACAAAACATCCACAGATGCAGAAGATTTCTCTCAAAACAGGGGGGGTGAGGTTCTAAGCCTCCCCTCTGTTGATCCCCAATTTCTCTCCTGATGGCCCCCCTGCGACTGTGCCTGTCTTAGGTTGTTCCTCCCTTGGCACTCTCTTATTTCTGTTGAACTGGTAGAATGTTTCCACTTTCATTTCTGATTGCAGTAATTTGGTCTTCTCATTTTTTTATTTGTCCAACTAGCTAAACTTTTGTCAATTTTGTTGATCTTTTCAAAGAATCAAGTTTTGGTATCACTGTGTTTTTTCTAGTGTTTTATTCTCTACTTCATTTATCTCTGCTCTAATCCTTATTATTTCCTTCCTTCAGCTAGCTTTGGGTTTGCTTTGCTATTCTTTTTCTAGTTCCTGAAGTTGTAAAGTTAGGTTATTGAATTAAAATATTTCTCATTTTTTAATGTGTGCCTTCAATGTACAAACTCCATCTCATTGTGGTCAGAGAAGACATATGCCCTGTTGAACACAGACGTATGATTCTTCATTCACTTACACTTTCACTAGGCTCTCCTTCCACAGCAACCTCACATGCTGCACAACCTCACAAGGATCATTAACCTTGTCTTTTACTTTGTCCTATTCCTTGGAGCTGGTAATAGCACCAAAGTGGGTGTTGGTTGATAACATCTGTGTTGCAGAGCAGATATGAGACATAGAGTCAACACAAGTCATGCCAGGATCCCTGGGGCTGAGCCAGAAGGGTGGAATTGGTACATAATTCTGAGAGGTTTCATGGACTCTCAAGTTTCTGCCCTAAATCCAACATTCCTTTGCCAATAGTATATAACCCATCCCTCACCCAATCTGGCAAGGCAGATTTGGAGGAGTTCCTCTGCCATGTCATTGGTCTGGCCTTCCTATAATAAAACTCTCTCTGCTTCAAACTTGGTGCCTCAGAGATTGCCTTATTGTGCATCAGGCACTCAAATCAGGATTGTGGGTTCAATAACACTATCCTGAAAAATATCCCATGTATATTTGAGAAGAATGTGTATGCTTTTACTGGGTGGAGTGATCTGTATATGCCTGTTAGATACAGTTGGTTTATTGTGTTGTTTAAACACTCTTTTTCCTTATGTATGTTCTGTCTGGATTTCTATCTGTATTTGTGAGTGGGGTATTGAAGTCTCCAACAATTATTGCCCAACTATTTTTCCCTTCAATTGTGTCAATTTCTGCTTCATGTGTTTTCATGATCTACCATTAGGTACACAAATATTTATAATTGTATCATCTCACTGTATTGAATCTTTTAACATATAATATCCCAAACCAAATCCCTCCCAGACTGAACCTGCAGAGGGTTGAATGTGCTCTGTACCACATGTGAAGTCTGGAGTTGTACTTCGACATCAACCCTTCCTGAAGGACCCTAGATGCCAGATGTCACATCCTCTCACATCCCAAAACAAGTCCCTGGAAGCACAAATTGGTATGGATCAGACTCAGTCAGATCAGCCTACACAGGGCGATTCACACCTGGCCACCACTTCAGGAATGCCAGCCAACTCCCAGCCACCGCTTGCATTGTCCTCTAGCACCAGCCACAGAGGCCACCACCTTTCAAGGCCAATGTCACACTGGTAATGACCTCGGGGATCCCAGGTGACATCCATCAACCACCGAATGACCACCAAGGGCACATTAGTAGATGGCCCATTTTTCCTGTAGAAATGGGCTTTTACTTCTTTCCTGAGCCTCCGAAAGTGATAAACAGGCTCGAGATGATCCTTTGTCTTCAATACTAATTTGGAGGATGCTAATCAGATTTTGTTGTGTAAACTTCCTAAGAGGAGCAGTTAAATAACTATATTAAGAAACAAAAGCATAGTAAATTTAATCTCTGAATTCTTATATAAGTAGGTGTCAGTAGGTGGAATTAGCAGCTAAACAACTATTGAGTTAGGGTTCTACCCGTAACTCCAGCACTTAGTATTTGTGTAACCTTAGACAAGTTTTCTCCCCTTTAACACTGAGACATCTCAGAGGGTTATTTTAGTGAAGAGCATTGATAGAACTCCATGTTATAGGCCTGGAGTCTTCACATTAGGTACACAAGGGCACTTGAAGGTCATCCATGGAAACAAGCATCATACACCCTTATTTCCATTCACTAGACTGGAAATGCCTGATAACCACGTCAAAAAATATTAGTGAACTTTATTATCATGTTTATGCTTGAATCTTATTTTTATTTAGTTTAAAAAATATTGTCCAGAACATGGCAATAAGACAAAATAGTGACTGCATGGCTTTGTCATTTTTGACAGGCTAAGGGTTTTTTACTGTTTTATCTATTATTTCTTATTAATTCAAGCCCTAATTAATTAATTACATTACCCATTACCATGTAGATTTTTGTCCAGTGGTGATGTGCATGATTTCTGACAACATACAGGTTTATTGCCCTGTGGGGCATTAACCACCTTCGTATGCAATCAGCCTTCCTTTTGCAACTGTATGCACTCAGTCTTAGGGCTTCTATTATTGACTAGTTTACCTTCCTCTAAGTCCCTCATCGATGAGTTAATCTCTGATACATCACACTTCGTGGTTGTGTGAGAGTCATGTTTTAACCCCTAACTTCGAAAGCATAGTCTGACATTCCCCCAAGTCATACTCATCACTAAAATAAGTAACATTACGAAACGGGGTCCAGCGGCATCTGGGGGCAAAGCGTCTGCAACGCCGGGTCTCCTTGCGCTGCAACGTCCCGGTCGGGCACGTAAGGGCTACGGACCTGTTAACTGGAGACCTCAACAAAAGAAACAAGCCTGAGCCACAGAGCGGCCGGGCTCGGCCCCTCGATCTGGCGGGAGGGTAACGGGCTGACCGCCAGCGCAGCGGCTACGCAGCCCTTTCCCTGACAGGCCGGCGCGCGCGCACTTCCAGAGGCAGGGCCGCCTCCCGGCGTGCCGGCGCGCTCTCCGCAAAGCGGCGCCGGGCGATCAGCGATCTGATTGGCTCGCGCGGCAAGGCGCGCAGCGCCAAACTCGCTTCCCGTCAGTCCCCGCCCGTCCGTCCAGCGGCCGCGCGCACGCCGGCGCGCCCGCAGCCCGCGCCTGTCCGTCGCCGCCATTCGGAGGCCGCTGCGCCGCAGGCCTTCACGGAGCTCCCGGGACCGCGAGCCGGCCGCCCGCCGTCCTTCGCCCACCCGGACGCCGCCCGTGGCCCACCGGTGAGAAGCGGGGCTAGCGGGGTGGGGCGCCGTCCCGGCCGCTGACCCAGAGGCCCTGGTCCCGAGGAGGGGCCTGCGTCCCTGTCCGCTCGCGCCCGGCCTGCGGCGAGACCCCCTCCCCGGAGGCCGCGGGCCCGGCGCTCGCGGGGGGCGAGGCCTGCGTTCTCTCGTCGGAGGCAGGAAACGTTTGAAACCGCGCTGGGAAGTCGGGATCTGGCTCGGCGGTGAAGGCATTCTTCCCGTGTCAGTCCTGGACGCAGTTTTCTCCGCGCTTGGTCTGCGTGGGCTTTTGTCATCGTTGCTACTTAGAACAGAACGGGAGAGAGGTGATCATATATCTCCAAGGGGGTTAATGTCCAGAACCAATAAAGAACTCCTGCAACTCAACAGCAAAAAAGCCCAGTTCAAAGATGGGCAAAGGACTTGAGTAGGTATTTCTGCAAAGAAGATACACAAACGTTCAATGAGCATATCAAAGGATGCTCAGTAGCCGTCAGAATTACGAAATGAAAACCAGAAAGAGATACCGCTTCACATCCACTAGGATGGCGAGTGAGAAAAATCCTTGGTGAGGAGAAATTGGGACACTCTTTCTGCCGGGGATCTAAAGTGTGCAGCCGGCCGCTGAGGACAACGGTTTAGTGGTTCCTCAGAAATTTAAACATAGAGTTAGCAATACCACCTCGCAACGCTGGGTCTAAACTCCAGCAGCCTCATTAAAACATCCAAAATGAGGAAACCACGCAAATGTTAATGAGCAGATAAATGGAACACAGATTGTAATATATACAATGAAAGATCATTCATCCTTAAAAAGGAATAGAATCTGATAGGTGTGGCAGTATAGATTCCTAGGTCAACTATGCCAGACACAACAGGAAAAATACTGCACCAGAGAGGCAGGAAATGGAATACAGATCACCAGGGGCTGGTGGGGGGCGAGGGGTGGTGAAGAGTTCCTGTTTGATGGACACAGAGTTTCTGTGGTGATGAAAAGTCCTGGAAATGGATAATGGTGATGGTTGTATAACACTGTGAATGTTCTTAATGCTGCTAAGTTGTGCTTTTAAAAATAGGATGGTAAACCTTTTATTTTACCACAAAAATTTTAAATTTATAGGAAGAGGCAAAAATACAGAGGCAGTAAAGATCAGTGGTTGTGAGGAGCACAGGAAATTGTTATGGGAGTGAAATTATTCTGTAGGATTCTGTAATGGTGTACGTGTGACATTATGCCTTTGTGAAAACGCATAGAATGTACAAGTAGTGATCCCTAATGTAAACTGTAGAGTTTACAATGATATATCAATAATCTTAAGTTCTTAAAAATGTGCCACACCTAGTACAGCATGTTACTAATGGGAGGAATTGTGTGCAGGGGAGGAAAGGAGGTATATGAGAACAGAACACTGGTTTTTCTTTACACCTAAAATTGCTCTAAAAAATAAAATTTACTAATTTTTTAATCATTGAAGAGCAATGCTAGTGTGTATATACAAACAGAACCCAATTAACTTTAAACATGCTCCACATACTGAGTTTTTATTTTAAAAGCTATGCATCAAAAATTTTTTTAAATGGTGTTAGACTTCAAAGAAGAAACTGAATGGGAAATGGGTGTGATGCCATAGAACTTCATTCATTGAAAAATACGGGCGATGGGCTAGCAAAATACTAATGATTACAGCTTATGTTTTTTTAGAGACATGCTGTCTATAGAAGTGAAAAGTACAATGAGGAATTTTGGTTAATCTGTACAAATTAAAGTTACTTTCATAATTAAGTTTAGGAGCTCTGGAATTACGTGGGGGGTGGCAGGAAATTGCTAGAAGCTTAAAGCTGGAAGGAATCTGAGTTATCTGGCCTGTAGCCCCAGTTGAATCCTCTATGGAAAAGACAAGATGGTATTAAAACAGAGATCCACAATCAGGAACCACAGTCTTGTGTTGCTTCCTCTGGCCAATTGGTGTTATCTTGGAAAAATCACTTATATCCCTCAGCTTTAGTTTTCTCAGTTGTAGAATGAAGAGGTTGGACTCCAGTCCTCTGAGGACTTTTCCAGCCCCATTCTGATAGGCCTGTGGCCTCCGATTACGGGGGGCTCTTAACTAACAAGGCAGCTCATTCTATTCCATGATTCAAGCAGTTTGTAAAACTTATGTACTGACCTGAAGTCTGTTTTTCTGCTGGCTCCCACTTGTTCCTTCCTACTAGAACAGTTTGTATATTGTTCGTAATTCTTCCCCTTTTGAAGTTAAGTGTCTGTATTCAAAAATGACATTCTTTAAAGACTGCTTGCCATCCTGGTTACTTTCTCTGACATGTTCCCTATTGTGCAGGACTCTTAAAATGTGTTTCTTTCCAGAGCTGGAGACAGTGTCCTGCTGAAATACTCCAAAGATGGAATACAGTTCTCTGTAGTTCATATTCTGCTATTGATACTTGGAATCGAAATGTTTGGTAAACTTTATCTTGTTGGTTTTGGCCCATTGTACTGGCTTATCAAGAGCTTAATAAATTCCACTGTATTAGTTTGGTCTAGATAAACTAGAAAGAACCTAGATAGATAGCAGAACTTTATTCTGATATTTCATCAGATGCTCATTATTTGCATGTTACTGTCTAGGTTTGAGTTTCTTCATCTATAAATTGAAGTTTTAAAGTAGATGATCCCTGAAGTCTCTTGCCCTAAAATCCAGTGACTCCAAGACTAGATGGTAGATTGGGTCTTTTCTAGTTTTAAAACCAGGTGACTCTAAGATCAGGTCCCCAGGCTTCATAAGAGAATGTTTCGGATTGAACAGGTACTTTCTGAGCACCTAACGTGTACCAGGGATGTGCACAGGTCACAGAGGGGAAATGGGTCCCTTCCCCCAAGAGCCCACAGCCTGGTGTGGAGTCAGGCTCTAGTGCTAGAGGGTGACCATTAACACTGGAGGTGTGCATACAGCAGGGAGTCAGTCTAAAGATGGGTGGGATGGCGTGGGGAATTGGCCAGTATTGAAGAAGTAATCCTGCCTGAAAGGAGGAGGAACTGCTCTGATGGTTGGGTGGCAAGACAGGGAGTGTAAAGGAGAGGAAATAGCTTGTGCAAAGGCTCAGGCGCTTAAATTTTTGGGAAGTTAATTACAGGTGGGTCAGTGCTTTGAGAATGGCAGTCCTGTCAGGGACCAGACTGAAGAGCTTTATATGCCATGTTCAGATTTTGTGCTGTAGGTCTTGGTAATACCTTGAGGAACTATGAGCAGACAAGATGCACTAGATTTTCATGTAAGGAAGGTGACTGGGAGCAGTGTGAGCAGTTGGGAAGGAAGTGGGAGTGATGGCAGGGAGGCCAGGTTTCATAATTGAAGCAGTTGACAGGAGGGTGGTAAATGTGCTGGGACTTAGCAAAAAAAGTATTGTAAGCCATTATCTAGTTTGTTCATGGGCAGTTTATCCCATTCCGTTCAAGTCAATTTACCAGACCCTGATGCTATTTCTTTGAAATTCATGTGTGAAAAGGCCTGAGTGGTCCCTGTAGCACCACTATCCTTTGCCCTTTTGCCCTTTTGATTATTTTGTCCCTTCCTCTACTCACTGTTCGTATGCTGCCCTGCTGCATGGTCCAGGTAATTGTCGCTTGCTTCTGAAGTCTGCACCACAGCAGCAGTCTTCTGAGTGCTTGTCGCTTCAGCTGAGGTGAGATGGCAGGATTGAGAAGAGTTTGTCTATACATGTGGGCATGAATTTCATAGTGGAGTGTTAAAGAGGAATTAGACAAGGATGGCATCCTAAATAGTATCTACTGTCATCTTTGGTGTTTCATTAGAGCAAGTGCCCAGGCTTGGACACCTCTCACTGTTGGACCAGCAGGTTAGAGAGAAACAGGCAGAATTCTATTATGGGGGCACAGGTTATCACAGCGATAAGAGTTTGATTAACATTCCTCCTTTTTTTTCAGGTTGAACTTCTCATCTTGGTCCTTCGTGTGCTACAGGCTGTTTTCTGTGGTTCAGTCAAAAAGCCACGTAGGCTAGCCTGCCCCTTGAAGACCACTGTTAAGAGAGCTGGTAAGTCTGCTAAGGTAAAGCGTGTTGGTCTGTATTTCTTCCCCAGTCTGAAAGTTTTGTCCTGGATTTATAAAGTGTTGTTCTACCAGCATTACTTTGCATATATTTTTGTTGGCTTTTTATATTTCTCACTTTCTAATGTTCAGGAGAATATTTTATGAAGGGAACATTTTTGAAAAGTACTTAAAGTGCTCAAGGAAAAACTATAAAAGCATAAAGCATATACACCCACACGTATAATGATGTACGAACATGTGCTAGTAATGGGTATATATGATACAATAGGGGGTTGCAGAAGACAATTCTTTAAAAAAATTTTTTTCTAAAGTAACAGATTGTTAGACATGATAAGGAGACTTGAAAGGCAGGTGTGGTTAGTAGAAGCTCTTAGATCAGCCAGAGAGTTGGTGGTAGGAAGAGGACAGAGGGAGGGGCAGTTGGGAGACACAGGGAGTGATACAGAAGTCCAAGTTGCCTTCAGGGTTTAACAAACTGAAAGGGAATGGGCATGGATGATAATGTATTTACCGGGTGACTCTAGGTGAAAGGTGGGGATGTTGGTGATTAGATGGATTTAGCAGGTAGCAATTAAGGACAGAAGGAGTCCATTCAGCCAGAGAAGCTAAGGTTGGCTGGAGGCTGCTCAGGAATTAAGCAAAGCTATTTATTCATTAAAAATACAGACTAATTTATAAGAGCGGCTGTAAAATGCAGGGTTAGTATAAAATTTCCAAAAAGGCATGAAAAGGAGAAGTACAGTCAAAAGAAGATAGGAATAAGGAGAAAAACTGGTAGAGCTTTGCCAGCATAAGGGGACCACAAGACTAGGACAGCAGTAGGGAAAGTGGCTGAAGAGACGACCAGCTCTTCCTGCTGTGCTATGTTAGAGACACCGCTTAGGAGATGAAGTTTTACTTTATTCGTTCATTTGGTAAGCTTGCTAGAAGGATTTTTTTTAAAACTTCCTGACCATTCAACGGTGTGCTCAGTCATCTCAGTGGGAATAGAAGAACAAGGCTTTACCCTTACAGTTTCTAAGCTAAACCCTGTATTGTCCACTTACTAGATTTTTTGATGACCTCTATTTTGTATTAATTTTGGTAAAAGTTGATGAGTTAGTATATAGGAAAGGAAGATACTTGTTTTGCCAATGGGCCTATACATTATGCAAAGAGAGGAGAGGTGTAACTGAGTGCTACCCTGAAGTGAGAAAACAAAAAATACTTCCTTTGTACTGAACTTTGTAATTTTGTAGTGTAGTTTTACACTAAGTAATTTGTAAAAGCACCTCCTTTGTAATTTCTTGAGAAGATGGGAAAAGTTTCTATGGGTAACAGTTTTTTTAACTAAGCATAAGAAATTTGGACAGAAACCATAGAAGTAATGCCTCTCTGCTAGTCACAAGTAGGACTTAAGTATCTTTTGCATAACTATTGCATGTTGGTCAGCCATAACTTCGCCAGGTTCATCTGAGACTAATTACCAACAACTGAAGGAGTGTATTTTTTAGAGGTTACCTTGTAGTTTCTAAAATAATAATAATAGGTAACACTGAGTGTTTGCTCTGTATCAGTTACTGTTCTAAACACGCTCCAAAATAGTACATGCATTTTACATTTGAGAAAATAGAAAGGTTTTGTAACTTGACAGAAGCCCCACAGTGGAACCAGGAATCAAAGCCAACAAGCCTGAGCTCTTAACCTCTGTTATGTATAGGATATATGTATGATATGATGTATAATATACCTCACATCTTTAGTATGAGCAACCCTTGATGTATTATTGCTACTTATGGCCACCAGGATTATTGAGATTACATCTTCCCTTTTCTCTTAACATCTTCTAGTTTTATTGAACTTTGGGCCCTGAGGTGGATAGTTAACCTTGCTACCTGTTTTCTTCATTATATTTTTAAGTTGAATATTTATTTTAGAGGTTTTCTTTCGATACTAAGTGATTATGTTTGCAATCCTTCTAGCCCTAGAAACAGTTTTCTAAAAGACAGGGTAATTGCAGAGTAATTCAGGAGGAGCTAATACTTTATGAAAGCACTACTTTGTTTCATCAAATATCTGTCACCTTCTTAACTTTAGGACCCCCCCGCAAATGCAAATGATAGACTACTGATACAGATGGTAGAAAACAATCTTTAAGAACAAGTTATCAAAATTAGAAATATTAATAAAAAATGTAATGAATATTTTTAAATTAATAAAGGGAGATCCTTTGATTATAAGTTTCTAGTCTGGACTGTATTTTGAGGAGCAGTAACATGGAAAGAGTGTATTTTGACTCTGTCATTACCATTTGCACAGAGCAGACATTACATGCTCTCAGTAGTATCTGGTACTTCTGGTAAATGATGGTGCATAATTTAGTGAGAAAAAATTCTGTAATCCGCTTGGTGAATAAACTCACTGTGTGTGTTGGTTATAGACTATTCCAGCAGTTGTTGAATTCTCACGCTGAGAAGAGCATATACAAGGTATAACTGGTGGAGAATAGAATAGAGTCCGGAACAGAATTATAATCACAAAATTCTGTAACTACTAAATAGAACATTACATATTAGTGAGAAAAAGGGTTGTGTAATCAAAGTTAAGACAACTGAACTATCCGTTCGGAGTGAAAGAATAGGCCGGAACCCTACCTCACTCCTTATACCCAATAGGCTACAGATACGAATGTAAAAACAATGAAATTATCAAAGTCACGGAGAAAAATATTGAGCAGTTAAAAAAAAAAATGGACTGGGAAAGCAACACAGTCATAGGTAAAAAACACTTCCATGTTCTTAGTTCTTGTGTAAACCAACTGTGTGTGGTAAAAAAAAAAAACGCCATACATAGTCAAGTTAAAAATGATAAACTCAGAAAATATTTTCAGTTAAAGGGCTGATTTCTTTTATATACAAAGACTACTTACAAATAATGAAGAAAAATGGACAAAACACATCCTAGAAAAAGAAATACACATGGTGAAAAAGGAAAAACGTTCCATCTTTCTCCTTAAAGAAGAGCTTTGAACAATAGTGGGGTACCAGTTTTCACCTAAGAGGTAGCAAGGATTAGAAGTTTAATGATGTTCATTGTATATGAGGGAGGTGGGGACTTGTCCCTCATATATACACTGTTGTTTGGTATGTGATAGTGTTGCACCTTATTGAGAGTTTAGTAAAATGCATCAATTTTAATTGCAAATAATCTTTTCACCAGGTAATCCACTTCCAGCAATTTTCATTTCAGAAATGCCCTTACATTCAAAGATACATATAAGGAAATGCAGTGCTTACTATATATAAAAATGTCCTATGAAATACCCTCTAATTCAGTAGACCTGAAGCCTATTCCTGCCCTTCCCATAGAAAAACAGAAGCTTGGCCCTGTTTTGTTTTCAGAATCACACAAACCTACTTGCCTGGAGCCTCAGAAGCCTGGGCCTATTGTCCACAGACACCTTCTCTTCCTTAAATGGTAGCATGTTGCAGAACAATATGCTTAATACCCTATTTGTGTAGAATGTGGACATATCCATATATATATGGAACATTCCTTCAATGTCATGTAAGTACAGTGGTACCATGGCAAGTGATAACTGCATATCTTGTATAACATGAAGTATGAGATTTTTTTTACTTTTAATACCCAAGAATTCTTACTTAAAAGTCATATCTTCTGGTGAGCAAGTTCCCATGTTGGTGTCCTCTGTGGATTGTCCTTTGCTTGGCAAACTCCTTCACGTCATTCAGGATTTCAGTTCAGGTGTCTTTCCTGGGCAGCCTTCTCTGTGTTGCCATCCACACTCTTACCTCCCCCAGATAATGTGAGCTCCAGATTGCAAGACACCCCTATGAATCCAAGTGCCTAGAAAAGTACAGAAACATAAAATGATTCATTTGTTAAATGAATGAATACTGTAGATCAAACATTACAGGGTATATTGATATTATTTAAAAGCCATCTTTTCATAATTACATTTAATTAGTTTAACACATGGGTCTTAAAATTGATCTAAAATTTCTTGCTCAGCCTTAAATAGCCTAGCTTTAATTTTTGATATTCACTCAGCTTTCTGTGCTGACAGCTTATTCATTCAAGGTTTTAGAGTTCAAGGTGTAAGGCTCATGCAGTAGATAATTCTGGGATCAGGCTTCAGTTACAGATAGTCCTATAACCTGAATAAATCACTTCTCTGAACCTCGGTCTCTTCATCTTTAAGTAAAAGAAACACTTGTATTGTTAGGAAGATGAAACAAGATGATATACATAAAAAGCAGAGTTCCTGGGACTCAGGTAAAAATTAGTTCCATTTCTCCTGTCTCAAAATCTTTGTCCAGATATTATCTAAAAGAAATGCACATGCTATTCTTTACTTAAAATTATGCAGTTACAGAATAGACTAGAACATTTTATTTAAAATTATGTTCCCTGAAAATAATTTATTTCTACTTTATTGCAGCACTGTTCAGTTTTTAAAGAATATAATAGTGTATGTTATAACAAAGAAAAATGGAAGTATTCCAGGAACTTCATAAACTGTCGGCACGTTTGGAGTGTGACCACTGCAGTTTCAGAGGCACGGATTATGAAAATGTACAAATCCATATGGGCACCATCCATCCAGAATTTTGTGATGAAATGGATGCTGGTGGGTTAGGTAAAATGATATTTTACCAGAAAAGTGCCAAACTATTTCACTGCCATAAATGCTTCTTCACCAGCAAGATGTACTCTAATGTGTACTATCACATCACGTCCAAACATGCAGCCCCGGAGAAATGGAATGAGAAACCAAAAAATCAGTTAAATCAAGAAACTGATCCTGTGAAAAGCCCCCCCCTTCCTGAGCACCTGAAAATGCCCTCTAATTCAGCAGAACTCCTGAAACCTATGCCTGCCCTTTCCATAGAAACACAGAAACTTGGCCCAGTTTTGACTCCAGAATCACCCAAACCTACTCCTCTTACTTCCCTGGAGCCTCAGAAGCCTGGCCCAGTTGTTTCTCCTGAGCCACAGACAGCTTCTCTTCCTTCTGAGCCTACAAAACCTGCCCCTATTTCTTCTGAACTTTCAAAACAAGTACCTGTTGTTTCTGAATCTCAGAAGCCAGTCCCTACTCTTTCTCCAGAACCACAGAAACTTGCTCCTGTATCTCCTGAGCAAGTAAAGGCTACTCTTAATAATCCCAAACCCCAGAAGCACTCCCATTTCCCAGAAATATTGGGGCCACCTTCAGCCTCATCTCCAGAGCCACCAGTTCTAGCTGCTTCCCCTGAACCTTGGGGGCCATCCCCAGATGCATCTCCAGAGTCTCGGAAGCCAGCCCGGACTGTCTCCCCTGAGCCAAGAAAACCATCCCCATCAGGGTCTCCTGAACCGTGGAAGCCATTCCCTGCTGTTTCCCCAGAGCCTAGGAGACCAGCTCCAGCTGTGTCACCAGGTTCTTGGAAGCCAGGGCCACCTGGGTCCCCCAGGTCTTGGAAATCTAGTTCTTCAGCATCGTCAGGACCTTGGAAGCCAGCTAAACCTGCTCCATCTGTGTCTCCTGGACCTTGGAAGCCAATTCCTTCTCTCTCATCTGGACCTTGGAAACCCACTCCATCTGTGTCCCCTGCATCCTGGAAGTCTTCATCAGTCTCATCTGGTTCCCGGAAAACTCCCCCTACGTCTCTTGAGTCACGGAAGTCTAGCCCACCAGAACTCCGAAAGACAGCTCCCACCTTGTCACCTGAACATTGGAAGACAGTTCCCGCCGTATCTCCTGAGCTCCGTAAAGCAGGGCCTCCCTTGTCTCCTGAGCTTCGCAAACCAGGCCCACCATTGTCCCCAGAGATCCGTAGTCCAGCAGGATCTCCAGAGCTCAGAAAACCATCAGGGTCTCCAGAGCTTTGGAAGCCTTCTGATCAGCGGAAAACTTCTGCTTCTCTTGATTTCCCTGAGTCCCAGAAAAGTTCCCGTGGTGGTTCCCCTGATCTCTGGAAGTCTTCCTTTTTTATTGAACCTCAGAAACCTGTCTTCCCTGAGACCCGGAAACCCAGCCCTTGTGGGCCAGCTGAGTCCCCTAAAGTGGCCTCTGATATCTGGAAACCTGTTCTCTCTATCGACACTGAGCCTAAAAAACCTGCCCTGTATTCTGAGTCTACCAAAACAGCCTCTCCTGCTTCTCCTGAGCCAAGAAAACGCTCTCTTTTTCCAGAGCCTCAGAAACATGCCCTTTTCCCTGAACTTCCCAAATCTGCTATCTTCTCAGAATCTCAGAAGACAATTGAGCTTGGTGATGAACTACAAACAGATGCCATTGATGATCAAAAGTGTGATATTTTGGTTCAGGAAGAACTATTAGCTACACCTAAGAAACTCTTAGAAGACACTTTATTTCCTTCCTCAAAGAAACTCAAGAAAGACAACCAAGAGAACTCAGATGCTGAGCTTAGTAGTAGTGAGTATATAAAAACAGATTTGGATGCAATAGATATTAAGGGCCAAGAATCAAGCAGTGATCAAGAGCAGGTTGATGTGGAATCTATTGACTTTAGTAAAGAGAACAAAATGGATGAGAACAAAATGGACGTGACTAGTCCTGAGCAGTCCAAAAATGTACTACAGTTTACGGAAGAAAAAGAGGCTTTCATCTCCGAAGAAGAGATAGCAAAATATATGAAGCGTGGAAAAGGAAAGTATTATTGCAAAATTTGTTGCTGCCGTGCTATGAAAAAAGGTGCCGTTTTGCATCATTTGGTTAATAAGCATAATGTCCATAGCCCTTACAAATGTACAATTTGTGGAAAGGCTTTTCTTTTGGAATCTCTCCTTAAAAATCATGTAGCAGCCCATGGACAAAGTTTACTGAAATGTCCACGTTGTAATTTTGAATCAAATTTCCCAAGAGGCTTTAAGAAACATTTAACTCATTGTCAAAGCCGGCATAATGAAGAAGCAAATAAAAAGCTAGTGGAAGGTCTTGAAACGCCCCTGGAGGAGCAGCAAATCTGATTTTTAAATGGTGTGGCTATATGCTCTACTAAGTTGTTTGTTGAAAGTATAGATAAATAGCCTGGTTGGATCAGTAGATGTTGATGTATATGTGGACCATGTTTAATTGTCTCAGTGTTACAAAGAGTAAGCATTTGGTTTTTTTCATGATCTCTGTTTATGTGGCTATCTTGTAAGTCAGTAAATTCATAGCTTTATTCCTGGCAGGTAAAATTTCTCTAATTTTTAGGTGTATTTGAATAATATAAAGAGGTTGGCATTCCATCTAACAAGAGTGAGTTGTACTCAATTTAAAACATCTGGGTAAAGTGTATGTTTTATGAAACTAATTCAGACAATGGAAATTATTGGCGTATTTAAGAATTAGGCATGAAAATTTTGAAAAATTGTTTTTTTTAATGTATTTTCAGATCATGAAAGTTATTTCGAAGTTTCTGTTTGATCATATAAAATTAGTTTTTTTATAAATCTTGAGCAGGTTCTAAATGTTTATATTAGCTTTTATGTCATGGAAGATTGGAGTCTCAGGGTTGCTGATTTTGTGCTAAAGGAGGAAATTGAGTAAGTTTAATAGTGTGCAGCCTTCTCCTACGGGAAATTGGGAAAGATGAGTGTGATTTTAGGTCTTACCCTTAGTTGTTCCTTTGGAGTCTTCCGTTCTGTACTTTAACCCAAGATCTGGCCCTTGACTTCCCTGTGAGCTCACACCAGTAGATGATCCTTAATTGCCAAATGTGTAAGTTATATGTCCTACTCCTGGGCCTTATATACCATCTGTTGTGACTTCAGACCAGGGTAATGATTAGGAACTGAAAGTCTTCCAGATTCACAATAGAAAATTTTATAAACAGACATTTGTTTGAGGAAACGTCGACTTCATGTTTTTCTCAGTTACTGTAAATACCTTGTGCCTGTTCATGGGTATTTTATTCTAAAGTATTTTGTCAAATGTGTATCAACCAAATTAAAGACAAAGGTTTTCATGTTAGCAATATCGTCATAAGTTGGCTTTCTTTTGTGTAATTTTCAGTGTGTGCTATACAAATTCCATTATTTCCTAGCATACTAGTTTTCATATCAGGAGTGTCAGTTTTCTCAGCTGTGCTTTCTGAGTTCTGTGGTCAGGTAAGTTAGGAAAACACATTAGGCACTTAGAAAATATCATCAGTGCACATTAGCATATTCAATTTGTTTAATCCCAGTGGTTGTAAATCCTGGCTGCCTCGTTAACAATACAAAGCATTTAGTGTCAAAAGGCTTATTATGTGTAGGCAGGAGTGAGATACTGGCTTTAATTACACTGTTCCCAGATATTTTTGAACAGGGAGTGCTTTTCTTTATAGCACCCAATTGATTGGCCAGTTGGGAAGACCTCATGTTTAGACAGTACTGGGAAGGTCTTTTTCAAAGAGAATGATTTTAAAATGTTAACTTCATATAATGACAAACATTGGCTTTGGGCAACAGTAGAACATCTTTTACCTATTACCTAAGAAACTGGGTAAGTTATACTGCTCAGGAGGAAAAAGCACAAGTAGAATAATAATCATTGTAAGATATAAAGTCAGTGATTATCACAGGCAAGGCAAAGCATTCAAGCATTCCTTCAACAAACATTTACTGAGTTCCACTGATTTGCTGGGCATAAACAGTGGTAAACAACCCAATTCCTGTGTTCATGGAGATACTATCCAGTGGGTGAGCCAGAAAGTTATATCCAAGGTCCCCATAAAAGTAAACCAGCACAGCTGTTAGGATTTAAACTGGGGACAAGGGAAGACATCTCTGAGGATGTGACGGGTAAACCCAAGAGCCAAAGTGCTCTGCAGAGGCACAGCCTGCAGCTGGTCAGTGCACCAAGGGATCTTTCCTGGATCTGAACGGCATGTGTGACCAGAGCACAGACCAGGGGGTGGAGGGTGCAAGAGATGGCTGGAGACTCAGGGAGGGTGGGTGACGTGGGGCCTTTAGTCCACGGTAAACATCAACATTGTGGTTGCTGAAGGCAGACTGAATGCAGGGCGAGGAGGGATGGAAGGGGTGTGCAGGTGGACGATGGTGGTGACAGTGGAGAGGGGCAGGTGGCATTAGTGTGGGACACATCAAGGACTCAGAGCTGCAGCTGGACTGTGAAATATCCAGGTTACAGTGGTTGAAGGGACAGGTGGGCACATGGATCCAGAGGTCAAACGATAAATGTGCCGAGATCATAATTTGGGAGATGTTGGTCTAAGGTGATATTTAAAGACGCCAGACTGTTTAAAATCACCAAGGGGAGAGAGTGAGACTGGCAAATGTCGACCTGGATGCTGCTGAGAGGCCAGAGGGCCACACCACAGACAGAAGGGCAGTCACAGTGGATAGGCTGGGCAGTGGAGGACGAGATGGGGGCTGTGTGATGAATACAACTCCGGAGCATAGAAGGGAGTAGAAGTTGCAGTGGGCTAGTGGAGTATGTGGGACTAAGGAGGTTTTAAAAACTAAGTTTACTAAGTTTAAAACATGACAAAACGTAAAAGCTCTACTTCCACAACATAATCTCTAATTAGCCATTGTAAACTGTTTGTAGAAGGTGATCTTCCCAGACATTTCCTGCGTCTGTAAACAGTTTAAAGCATATTCTGTACTTTGAACTGTATGCCAAGTTGTGGACATTTCGTGTCAGTGTTCTGTCCTGTGGGACTGTCAGCTGTCCCCCAGAGCGGGGCATGTGGGTCGTTTCCACTCTTCTGCTGTTACAGCAAAGTGCAGTGACAGTTACCTATGTTTCTTTTTTGTGCTTGTGCAGGTCTATCTGTAGGATGTTCTATTAGGAGTTCAAAGGCTGGGTGTAAGGATATTTCCATTTTATGTTTCGATAGATATGGCAATTTTGTCTGAGGGATTCTCTTCGTCACATAGGAACTACCAAATCTTGCTTCAGTGCTGATAGAAACAATCAGGAAGAGGTTGAAGGTCCACGACGGTCCAGTGCTACAGACACCACCTCTGGGCTCCTTCCTCACACTTTGTTCCCTCTCAGTCCTCAGGTTTCCTGGGACAGGCCTGTCCCAGCCTGCTCAAGCTGCTATAACAATACCACCGAGTGGGCTGCTTAAACAACAGATACTGATTTTCTCATAGTTATGGTGGCTGGATGCCCAGGATCCCTGAGCTGGCCTGTTTGGCTCCAGGCGAAGCCCTTCCTGACTGCAGCCAGCCACTGTCTGGCTGTGTCCTCATATGATGGAGAGAGCAAGTGAGCTCTCTGGTGTCTTCTCTGATAAGGATACTGATTCTATCAGATCAGGGCCCCATCCCGATGACCTCCTTTAACTTAATTACTTCCTTACTCCTAATGCAGCCACACTGGTGGTTAGAGCTTCAACATACGGATGGCAAGAGGACACAACTTGATCTGTAGCAAGGTCTTACTCCAAATATCATGGTCTATTAAGATATCCTAGAAATGCCAGCAGTTTGATGTCCAAATGGCATCTCCTACATTGGCCCTCACACACCAAAGTGGCACGAGAATCCTCTGTCAAATCAATTATTCCATTTTTCAGTTGAGGAAAGTATGGTGCTAGTGATGTAGGAAATGGCTACTCTAAGAGTGTTGTAATGGGAAACTGTATGTAGGCACACTGCTCCCCACTTGGCACGTTCATTTTTCCACCATGATAATAATTTTAAATTGTTCTATTATCAATGATTATTATTAATAAATATATACTTATTATTAGTAAATTATTATTAAAATGGCATTATTGAAAAATGCCACTCCTTCTATGGGGTAGACTGCTTGCACTTAAATTAACCAGAATGTATTAATGCCTTGTGTGATACGAGGTTATTTATGTAATTATTTTTCCTTTAGATGTGTAACAAGAATTCTGGCAAAAATTTAGAACTTTTTACAAGGTAAACATGATTTTGACACGAAGATAGAGATACCATTTACAAGAAGCTGCTAGCTTTCCATCAAAATGCAGCCCAACAGAAGGTCCCACAAAGACAGCATTTTTCTAACCCAAACTGAAGTAACAAAATAAAAAAGGATGTAAACTGAAATTTCATACAACACCACATTAGACCTTGTCTATTAGCTGAGACTGGGTCAAAGCAAAGCAATTATCTGGTGGACTTAAATAGGATAATTTATTGTTGTTTTTTTTTTAAACTTCTTGACTCAATACTATTCAGAATATAAACTTCATTTTTCCTTTTTTTTGCTATTCTGTTAACACAGATCAAATACATCAAATGTCTTCTTGATTCTCCACTTAAATCCCCAACATGTCCTTAATTTTAAACATAGGACTAGACAACAAATCTGCTTAAAGTATTATATCTCTTTGTCAGAGTTAAGAGTACACCAAAATGAGAATGCAATGACAAAGATGAAAAGAAGAAATCCTTTCTCATATTGTGATGTGAAGAAATTCATGAGCTTCTCCATCTTGGATCCTTGACATGGTTAGAATTCACTTGGTCTGGAAAGAACCGTGTTAGGCACTTAAGTAGTGAGCTGCTGGGAAACTCACACAGCTGGAGGGGCTGCTGGACACCTGCCATGTGCTCTGCTCTCCTTCCTGAGATTTGCTATTAAAAACCTGTTATTTCATGAGTTAACTCACTTTCCACGTGTTCCACTGTTGGGTGCCGCTCGCTCGGGTGAGGAGTGAACAAAAAACAGACAGACAGACAGACAGACAATGGCTACAGCAGCCCCGATGTGGCGCGGCTCCTTTATTTTTATACTGCCTTTCTCGGACCTCAGCCAAGTGCTATACTCTTCTTTCCCTTCTCAGAGGGGACAGGCCAGAACACCTTGTTGATTTTCTTAGAATCTGCCCAGTAAATAGGGGCGGTGTTTTCACACGTCTCCAAGGCCTCCCTGTTTTCAGCGTGAGACATCCTGTCTCGTTTTCGAGGACAAGATACGTTTTTGTGGGCAGATAGCTTCCAAGGACTGCACGAGTTGTTCTCAAGCTGGTGCTTTCCCATGCTGTGTTCAGACATGGGGGATGACAAAAGGCCATCCCCTACATTCCACAGCCATGGGATTCATGAAATGGGGAGATGATTACTCAATAAGTGCTATTATTGAACAAGTGAATTTTTGCTTTCAAAGACAGAAAATGAGACTCTTATAAATATCCATATCATGTAAAATTTGGGGATTATTTCAGTTGGTGTTTGTAAAATTTATGACAAAGAATGAGACCAATTAAAATAATAATAAAGAACTTCTCTTTTTGGCTATATTCATGTTTAGAATGTAATTAATAAAATTACTAAGTTGAATAAAACCAAGAACTGGAATCCAAAATGAGAAACAATAGAAAAACTTAAAGTTTTGCAAAGGAGTAACTAAGAAACAAAAGAACAGGACACCAAGCCCCACCCCTGGTCACACTGAGGACCCAACCCCTCTCCACAACCATGAGCATGTTAAGGGTGATTCTGTTTATCTTTTTAAAAACCAGCTCTTAAATCTTACTGATCTGTTGTCTTTTTAGTTTCTAGTTTATTTCTGCTTTGATCCTTATTTCCTTCTTTGTACTGACTTTGGGTTTAGTTTGTTCTTTAATTCTGAGGTGTAAATTTAGGCCGTTTAGGATCTTTTTTCTTAATGTAGGAATTTATCACTGTAACCTTCCTTCTTGGAACTGTTTTTGCCACATCCCCTAAGTTTTGGTAATTTGGGTTTCCATTTTCATGTCTCAAATATTTTTTGATTTCCCTTTTGCTTTCTTTGACCCCAGTGGTTTGTTCGGGAGCATGTCATTTATTATCAACAAATTTGTGGATTTTCAAGTAATCTTCTTTCCCTAGTTTCATACCATTATGGTTGGAAAAGATGCTCGATATGATTTCAATCTTCTTAAATGTACTGATTTGTTTTGTGGCTTCACACATGACCTACCTTGGAGAACGTTCCATTTGCACTTGAGAATGTGTAACCTGTCGCTTTTGGATGGCATGTTCTGTATATGCCTGTTAGGTGTCAACTGGTCTACTTTGTAACTTAAGCTCAATTTTTTCTTACTGGTTTTCTGTCTGGATGGTCTGTCCATTGTTGAAACTGATACCCCTACCATTATTTCACCAATGTCTATTTCTCCCTTCATATATGTTAATATTTATATGGTTAGATCCCCTAATGCTGGGTATGTAAATATTTTAATTGTTTAATCCTCTTATAGAATTAACCCCATTATCATTATGTAGCACTCTTGTCTCTTGTTACAGTTTTTGGCTTAAAGTCTACTTTGTCTGATATAACTGCCCCCACTTTCTTTTGGATTCATTTGAAAGGAAAACCTGTGTCCATCTCAGTCTGCGTGCCCTTAAAGCTGAAGCGAGTCTCTTTAGGGCAACATAAACTTGGGTCTTGTTTTTTTATCCATTCAACCACTCCATGTCTTTGATTGGAGAATTTAGTCCATTTAAAGCAATTATTGGTAGATATGGACTTCAAACTGTCATTTTGTAGATTGTTTTCTGGCTGTTTTGAAGCTCCTTTCCCCCTTTCTTCCTCTGTGATGTGGTGCATTGCCAGAATGGTATGTGTTGATTCTTTTCTGTTTATGTTCAGTGCATCTACTATAGGTTTTTGCTTTGTGTTTACTATGAGGCTTACATAAAATACATTATAGTTAAAACGTCTCTTGTAAGCTGGTCATGCCTTAACTTTATACAGAAGCTCTACATTTTTACACTCCTCTCCCACGTTTTGTTCTTGATGTCACAATTTTCATTTTTTTATATTTATATTGATGTTTAGGAGTCAGCTAGTTTCTGGATTTTTCTCAGGGAATTATGTATCCATTAACAGATTATTGTAATTATAATTACTTTAATACTTATGTTAGCCTTCATACTGGAGTTAACACTGATTTACCCACTACCATTATAATATTAGAGTATTCTGAATTTAACTATATATTCACCTTTACCAGTGAGTTTCACACCTTCATCTGCTTTCCTGTTAGTAATCAGTGGCCTTTGATTTCAGCTGAAGAATTCCTACTCACACTTCTTGTAAGGCTGGCCTGGTGGTGATGAAACTCCTCGGCTTGTCAGTTCGGAGAACCTTTTATCTGTTCTTCAGTTTTGAAGGACACCTTCACCAGGTACAAGTGTTCTCGGTTGGTGGTTTTTTGTTTTCTCTTTCCTCCAACATGTTGAATGTATCATCCTACTTCCTTCTGGCCTGCAAAGCTTCTGCTGAAGATCCACGGGCCGTCTTATGGGGCTCCCCTGTACGTGACCAGTTGCTTCTCTCTCACTAGATCGTCTTTAGCTCGTGGCAGTCGCTGTGTCTCAGTGCGGGTCTCTTACTCTGTCTTTATCGTCACTCTTTGGGCTTCTTGGATCTGGGTGTCTGTTTCCACAGCTTTGGTAAGGCTTTGGCCATTATTTTTTCTAATAAGCTTTCTGCCCCTTTCCCTCTCTTCTCCCCGCTGGGGCCCCTGTGATTCATACATTGGCCAGCCTGATGGTGTCCTCTAAGTCCCTTAAGCTACCTCAATCTTCCATGTTTTTTTTCTTTTTTTGCCCCTCTACTGGATGTGTTTAAGTTTGCTGATCGTTCCCTCCACTAGATTTGGCCTGTTGAACCCTCTACTGAATTTTTCAGTTCTGTTACTGTATTCTTCAGCTCTATGATTCTTGTTT
This sequence comes from Manis pentadactyla, assembly GCF_030020395.1. NCBI lineage: Eukaryota > Metazoa > Chordata > Mammalia > Pholidota > Manidae > Manis > Manis pentadactyla. The sequence goes on along the minus strand of NC_080035.1, from coordinate 66,551,581 downwards.
GGTGCTTTTTAATAGTCTATCCCTTTGCTGAAATTCTTACTTTGTTCATGCACCATTCTCCTGACCTGGGTGACTTTTGAACTCTACCAGGTAAATCTCTCATCTCCATTTCATTAACATCAGTTTCTGGGAATTTATCTTGTTCTTTTTTTTTTTTTTTTTTTAGAGGGCATATCTTATATTTATTGATCAAATGGTTGTTAACAATAAAATTCTGTATAGGGGACTCAATGCACAATCATTAATCAACCCCAAGCCTAATTCTCAACAGTCTCCAATCCTTTAAAGTATAATGAACAAGTTCTTACATGGTGAACAAATTCTTACATAGTGAGTAAGTTCTTACATGGTGAACAGTGCAAGGGCAGTCATCACAGAAACTTTCGGTTTTGGAATTTATCTTGTTCTTCTGTTTGGAGCATATTCCACTATTTCTTCATATTCCTTGACTCTCTGTGTTGGTCTCTGCATTAGATCAAACAGCCACCTTTCCCAGTCTTGACAGACTGGTCTCATGTAGAAATTAAACTTGACAATCAGTGTCCCAAAGGGAAGGATCCAGTCAGCTTGCACATGCAGGCTGGACCCTTAGGTAGCAGCTGGGAACTTATACAGTCAAGCCCATTCTAGGGAGAAACTGGGAGATTTCTGGGGTTCTGCCCACTCCCCAGTGCTAAGCCTGTGGTATAGCTCAGAGCTCTCTCACACCTGTAAAGAAAGAACTGCTTATTCGCTGTAGTCCTGTGGGACTCATGAGTGCAAGCCCCATTGGTGATCAGAGCTAGGTGATCAAGGGGTCTGTCTTTCAGATGGCAGCCACAAAAGCTGGGTCACCAGATCTATGCAAAAGCTCCTTCCATAGAGACGCTGGTGGCTTGGTTTTATCACTGGAGTGAGCAGGCAGAGGAGGTGCCCACCATCTGTCCCAGGCTCCAGGGAGGACCTAGATACGTGCTAATCAGAAGTTGGACCCTCAAGCAGTGGCTTTTACAGTATGCTAAGCTCTTCCAAGGAAAGGGTGGGAGATGGGCACTTTTTACTGCTCCCTATACATTGAGCCCTGGGAGGGAGTTGGGGGTAGTCACAGTGTCTGCTATAGGCCTGTGGGTCCCACGGACATGGTTTACTTCAGGCCTGTGGGTCTTGCAGACACAGTTTGCTACAGGCCTGTGGGTCCCACAGATACTGTTAGTCTCAAGTCTCATGTTTTGGAGGCCCATCCCTCAAGTGGGAGTCTTAAAAGTTGGGGCACTAGTAGTCCTTCACAAAGAGACATCTTCCACAAGAAGCTGGGAGTTAGGGCTTCCCTTCCAATTGTATGGCACTTGCCACGGTTGGGGTTTCTGGTGAGAGTGTTATCAGAATTTCCTACTTGTTCCAAATTGGGTTATTTTTTCATTTGACTGATGTATACGAGTCACTCAGCTAGTTTCTGGATTTTTCTCTGAGGGAGTGTCTCTGTGGGTAGCTATTCTTCTGGTGTGTCCATGGGAGGAGGGATGTCCTCTGTCACTGCCCTGGCCCCTCCCTCAAGTGTAACTTCTTTTATATTAAGACTAAGACACTGTTCACCTTTTCACTCTGATCCTTTCCTGAGCATACAGTGGAGTTTTCCAAGCGCTACCTGACGTGTGCTGATATTATTCTGACAGCTAAATGGAACATGTGTTTATGTATTCTTGTGCTTTAAACATTTCTTTTTTAATACTGAATACAGTAAACATTAACAGATATAACCTAGTTGATAAAGTTCTTTGGGGTTGTCAATAATTCTAAGAATGTAAAGCATTCCTAATGCCAAAAGGCATGAGAACCATTCTTTTGAATCATGGAGTTTGAAAAAGAGTAGTAAAGACCTCCAGGTCTTTGAGCACCAAATACAAACAAGCCAACACAACAAGCTGGGGCCTTAGAAATGACATTCATCACAGCCCCGACCCCTGGGTCTGGAAACCTCCAGATCAGAGTCACAGTGAGCAGTAAGGGCCACAGCGGCTCGCTGTTCAGGAGATCCAGTCTAACCCACTCCAAGCAGGGGTCAGCAAACTATGGTCCACAGGCCAAATAGTCTGCTGCCTGTTTACAGAAATAAAGTCTTACTGGAACACACCCGTGTCCATTCACTTACGTTGTCTAAGGCTGCTGTCTCACTACAACAGCAGAGTTCAGTGTTCGTGACAGAGACCGTACAGCCTGCAAAGTCTAAAATACTCCTATCTAGCTCCTCTCAGCCAGGGTTCGTTCTACTGGGTCACACAGACCTGGCTGAACCCACAGCATATCCTTTTCTCCCCCCACCAGATTTCCAGAGCTCAGGAGCTCAGCAGTCACTGGTAATTCTTAGTTTTTTGGAAAACATTTTGTATTTAATAAGGAATAGATATAATCAGCAAATATTCATATAAAAATGCTACATTTAAAAAAACTACTTTATGTGAAATTCTACGTAAGAAAAATACCGTAACTAGACTTCAAATTCATAGCGACTAACATTTTTATTTAATAAATGGTTCAAAGTGTCAAAAATACATTAACATTTAAACATTTCACTGAAAGGAAGAAATACTGCAGAACACAGTAGAAGAAAGCATCAGTAAGTCGTTTCACATAAGGCTGCCCACGCTGTGTCTGTTACCCCATCCTCAGAGAACGCCGCCTACGGCACCGCAGCGGTCCTCATGCCACGATGGTTCTGAACCAGGACACACTCACCCGAAGGTTGTGAAACCATTTTCATGACGTCAGTGGCCAAACAGCTGAAAAGGCAGGCAGGCAGTACTTCAGGCTGCAAGGTTCCTATCAGAGACTCTTAACGCAACAGCCCTCGGGGAAGGCGCCACAGGTGGTGCTGAGAGGCCCGTTTCCAAAGGCGATGATAGAATGAGAGCTGCTCACTTCCCAGAAACCGGGGTCACAGGAAACCAACAAGAACCACAACGTGCAAGTTACTCCTACATGATTAAAGTGCTTCAGAATTCACACTGGCACAATGCCCATTTTCTTCTCTACTTTAGTCATACTTTTCTACTTTCCAAACGAGACTTTTCCCTCTTTTGTGTAAATGACATATGTTAGTTTATAAATGGTAAAATCTATGAAAACTGTTGAATTTTTAAAAGGTTGCTTCTTTCTTAAGAATGGTTTCTAGATGTTTCTATGCCACCTTTATAGTTCTAGTTCTAGTTTCTAGTTTCTTTGTAAGGAGCAAACTCGCCTGCAGGTTATATTCTAGGTTAATTGCACATTTCTGGATGCCCTTTCTAATCCACGGGTTGCTGGATGGCAGTTCACCCAGGTCACAAACATGGCACATGCATCACTCACTCTGCCTCTTCGTTCTTCTCAGAACCAGCCGGTTGGATCTTCCGCCTCACCCCTTCTCCCACCACGGGCTTCCTCGGGGGCTCTCCCACCACATTCACGTGCTCGCACGCAAGCTCCTGGCTGGTAGAGCAGCAAGGCTGGCCAATCCTGCTGGGACAGAGGGACAGGTCACTCTTCCAAGAGCAACAACACAGGAGAAAGCAGCAGCTCTTTCTAGGGCCTGGTCATCCTATTTACTTAAAGAGTATCAGTCTTGCACCTGAAATTCAGCCTTTTCACAGCACTAACATAGAAAGAAGGCATTCTAGAGGTAACAACAGCAACCATGGAAAGGAACACAGTATTTTAAATAACCTGAAAGAAAGTAAAATTGGTATCTGGGAAAATGTTAGTGCTCAAACCTAGAACACTGTGGAAACAGTACAATCACAGCAATCCTCTCTCAGTTGGAGATGAAAATGTAAACACACACATCTCAGTCACATCAGGGTGAATGTGACGTCTGAAACGAAGTGAGGCCTGGCCTGTCAGAGAGATGGCTCCTTAGAGCAGGAATCCTAAATAAAAGCTAGGGACTCTAAACTCACAACTGATAACACTTATCACTTGTAATAAGTAATTTCCACATACATTATTTCTTAACTGTTCCCTTCACAGGAAATACTAACCCATCATCTTATTACACTCTTAGAGGAGGTGGAATAAAAATGAGAAATAAAGTACATGGAACACAACTGAACTGCTCCCAGACATGAGACCAGTGAAGCCAGGGATGGACAGGGATTCTGAAGGCTGGGACCGGCAGTGAGGGTTGGGGGGGAACTCCTTTAGGGGAAGCCAGCCAGCTCTGGGGGACAGGGAGGGAGCAGCCGGACCCCAGCCCAGGTCGGCCAATGTCCAAATCGCTCACTGTGGCTAAATTTAAAAAGGCAGCTGAAAAACAAGTGTTCATATGAACGACCCCACCAAGATGACCCACGGCTGCACCTGGGGTACCAGAGGCTCAGGTCACATGGAAACCTTGAGTAGTGCGTATGTGGTGAGCCAAGGAAGAAGGCGGGAGGGTTCTCTTGTCTGGAGCTCTGCCTTGTCTTTCTGGGTAATACTTTGAAAATCAGCATCACCGATGCCTGCAACAACCTGGGTGGGTCTGAAGGGAATTATGCTGAATGAAAAAGCCAGCCTCAGAAACTCTATCTATGTGTCCATCAATACAGCATCCCTGGAATGACAAACTCATAGGCACAAAGAACAGGGAGCAGGTACAGGGTCAGGGTGGGAGGCGGGTGTGCAACCCAGGCAGCCGGGTCCCCGCTGCCTGCCTGGAGGCCAGGCCCTGGGAGACTGAACAGTGCCGTGGGCAGGGCCCTGGTTGGAGGATGACCCCATTAATAGTGCTGCTCTGCAACCACGGGATCTGAATCTGTCTCAAACCTGAAAAATAAGCTGGCTGGCTGGCTAAATGGGCAGTCCCAATCCTGTGCCGAACATGCCCACTGATCTCATGGGTGTTATGAGCCCTTGGATGGCCATTAGTAGTCAGAACACTGCTAGTGATGTACAAGCAAGCGCCATGAAATGTCACTAATATTTTCCTGACTATCTCAGGAGTAAATTTTATAACCTTGCCATTACTTATTCTCAAGCAAATGGTATAAATCTGCTAGTGTTATACTACATAAAGTTTTTTTTCTTAGTTGGTTCTCTGAGAAAAGAAGGTAGCTAACCACATTTTGGGATATACCGCTCCGGCAGACGCAGACTCCCCGGGGCAGCCTGCATGCAGGAGCCCTCAGGAGAGGGGCCTCGTCAGTGTGCAATCCTACACCTCAAGGCACTGACGGGGTTTTTTCCTTCTTGGTTAAATAAAAGGATTTCTGTTGAGAAAAGCAGTTGTAAGCCTGTGGAAGTACAGTTTGTAGTTTTATATGCACTGATGAACAGAAGATTATCAGAAATGCATGAAAGAACCTTGTTTCCCACATGCTCCTTCCTGGGTGCCGGGCCGCCTGCGCTTTTCGGCTCACTCCCTGGTCTCTCTGCTTCATCTACAGGGGCACCACCATCCTGGGCCCCCTTCTTCCCTCTGTCTGGGATGAATCCTTTCCCCCATTTCAGCTCTTCTTCATGTCTTCTTGAAAGCTTGTCAAACTCATAGTGAGCTCGATACTTTCGGCCATCATCCAAGTGGTATCTTTGAGTTTCAAGTTCTTTCTCTCGAAATCTTCTCTCCACATCCCTTTGCTCTTTAGCACTGTCATTTTGTGACCTGTGATTCAATACAAATTGTCAGTAATTGCATGTAAACTGCAGCCGATTACCTGCCTTCCCTTCCAGACTAGGTTCCCAAACTGACAGGGAATATAAGTCTGGTCATTGTGCACTGCCAAGTCCGCCCGTGACGGGCATACCGCAGGCAATCACTAGGAAACTTTTGAAAGATGAATACACAGTACTAACAATAATATTTACTGTTATAACCGAGTGACACATATAATCGGCTCGATGCCCAGGCGGAGGATATGTACATGTTTTTCTGGTTCTCAGCAACCCTCCAAAGTGAGTATGAATCCTCCGTTTTACAGATAAAGTATAAAGGAGACTAGAAGCCTGAGTGGCCTTCCAGCAGTGCTGATGTACATCCATCATGGCAGAGCTGATACTGACAGCTTAGCTCTGCTTCAAACAGAACTAAAATTAACTGAAATTTAGTAATATATATGCACATATCAAACTATTAAAGAAACAGTAAAATAAATGAATGGCTTCTTAGCTTATTTGGTTCTTAAAGTCTTTCCCTCAAAGAGCCACAAGCAAAAGTCTGCACACACTGTCTGTAGCACCCCCAACCCAGCAGCAGCAGGACCAGTGGGACAAAAGATCTACAAGGCAGTGTGAATCTGTGCCAGACATGGCACAGCTGTACCACAGCAATAATAATACAAACACCTACAACATAAACCAGTGCTGAGAGATCACAGATTTGATAATCATGTATATCTTATAAACAAGAGCCCCTAAAAATAGGGGAAAAAACTTGATCACAACTCTGTAAGCAAGACAGGAAGAAGTCAGTCACATCATGGTGATTCTGGGCAAATGGCAGCCTAGTCCGAGCGACTCACCATCTTCCCTCCTAACTCAAACCCACTTCCAGCCACCCCTGTGCACAGAGCTGCCTGGGCTGCAGCAAGCTCTGAGGGGGTCCAGATGCAGTGCATGGGCAGGAGCCCTGCGCCAGGGGGACAAGAAGCCTAGCTGCACATGGCTCTACTGGCTGTGGGGAGGTGGCCAAACCCCGAGGATGCAGGGGCACGAGGGAGGGGCTCACTCGGCACAAGAGTCCGGCTGGTCTCTCTCAGGCTCCTGCACAGAGATCACTGTACCTGCCTGTTTCCAGAGTAGTCCTACTCGAGCTCCTTCCCTGAGCTGCATGTCATGAGCAGGTAAAGCACGGTGTCCTACGGACCCCCAGCCAAAGAGAGGCTGGGCTAGTGGAATGTATGTCAGACATAGCAAGGACCCACAGCTGCTGGTCCAATTTTTGCTGGGACCAGAGGCCTAACAACTCCAGCAGAGGAATTACAGCTGTTTCTGTGCCTCAGCAGACCTCCCAGCACTTCAAAGACTGGGTTCTCAAATTCTCAGTTGTGTAGATAAACTGAAGGAGGTCTAGAATATCCAAGAGGCAAGATATCTCAACGCACAGAGGACAACCACAAACTGAGCAAAATCACCAAGGAAGAGACCAGAAACATCCTGAACCTGCAGTGCAGTAACAGTGACCAGAGGAAGGTGCAGGGAGGGGCAACTGTTTGGGAACTGACAGGAGGGCATTTCCCTGGTTTGAAGGTAGAGCTAAGGCTGCAGATTGAATGAGTTCACCGAGTCCCTACACAGCCAAGGAGAAACAAAGACGTGGACAAGCAGACCCTGGGGCAGTCCTTGAATTTCAAGAATATCAGGAAATGTAAGCCCTCGTACTGACAAAGGATAGATGACTGACTCAGTAACAATCCTGTGATGCTTAACATGGTCAAAGAAATGAAAGTGCGGGGCTCACTTTTCCCTGAGCTCCTCCAGGGAGTGCTCCACAGCCCTCGGCTTCCCGGTGCGGCCAGCACAGGCCCCCTGCTTTCCGTCTCCAGTATCAGCTTCCTCTCCTCTCTCATTTGGTTTCTCAGTGGTTGGTTCCTCTCCCTTTTCTGGTTTCTTAAGAAGCTGAGAAATTATAATGTTAGTAAATATCACTTTAAGAGTATATTATGAAAGAAGTTGCATATAAATAATAAAATATATATACCAATATTGAGCCCAAACACTTGAGTAGCAAAAAAGATAAGCTGAAGGTCCAATGACCAGGTTTTTCATTAAATCCACAGGGGAGCATTCAGCCAATGAAAATACCTCGTAGTTATGAAAAACCGTAGTTAATGTGATGAAAAGATGCCCATGTTAATGAATGAAAGAATGCCAAAAAACAATCATGTGAACTTCTATTTCTAGGATACACACACAGAAAAGTGTCTAAAAGGCTTGCACACTGGATTAATAGTGATTATTTTTAGGTGGCAGAACTGAGATTCTTTCTTTTCATCTACAAGGTCTAGTTTTTCTAAAATGAACAAGTATTACTTTTGTAATAAGGGAAAAAACATTTTTTAAAACAGTTCAGTTTCCATAACATTCTCTTTCTTGAAACAGCCTCAGCAGGTCACCACAATGCATCTGACTTCCTGTGTCTGAGTCTGGGACTCCCTCCCTGTTCTCCATATAGCTTCCAAAAGTAGGAAAAAGGGAAGATGATCTCAGCTGGTTATGAATGTCACCGACATACAACGAGAGAGATTAAAAGGACAGAGACATAGGATCAGAGGAAGAGTGGGATGGTTTCTCGAGGGGGTCAGGGAGGACCTCTCTGCAGACACAAAGTGGGAACGGAGACCAGGCGATGAGAAGGAGCCACTTGTGGGTGCCTGCGGAGGAAGCAGGCAGAGGCCTGGGGTGCAGTCAGCCCGCAGGGAGGGAGGGAAGTGAGGCCTGACTGCCGGAGGTGGAGGCCGTCTCCAGGCCTGTGTGCTCCCATCCAGACCTCTTCTCTGCTGGTCCCACACGCATGGAAGCTGATCTACACACACATCTGTACTTAAGATCTTTGTGAAAAAAATGACACAACTTTCTTAGATAATGTAATCTACAGCCTGTATACAATCTGTATATTCAGGAGTTTTTATTTGTGGCTCTGGTTCCTTGCTTCTTACTTCAGCTTCAGCCTGGTGCTCAGTTCCACTGCGTCAAGGGGAAGTGAAAGCAGCCGCTGGCCCCTCTCACAGGGTGCTCTGCTGTACAGCCATGCAGCATCTCTGCCTCCTCTTTCAGACCATTGATACAAATTCTTACAGCATTTCCTCACAGGTTTTTTCTTTTTTTATTTAAATTTAAATTCTCTAAATACATAAGTCAGATTCCCCAACTGAGACAGATGCTTATTAAAAGCTAAACTTTGGCTCGGATATGTACTATTAGATTGGAACAGCAGACACTCCTAAGGACAGATGCTGGGGGTTACTCATGTCACTGGGGTCTAACTGCCACCAGGATTCTGTTTTACCAGATTTGCAGGAAACCCTTTCTCTTGCTGTGTTTATGTTTTGATTTTTTTTCTGTATGAAGGATCTACATTTACTTTTACAGACTTAAATTTGTTTTTATTTCTCTGGCTTGTTTTGGATCCTAATTTCATACTCAGAAATGTAAAAGTAAATTGCTACACTCCAAATACTTTGTCTTACTTATAATTATAGTCAAAACTGAAAGCCACAAGTTTTGATGATTCTTCCTGAAAAACTCTCCAAGCAGCTGACAAAGTGCTCTGAGATCACAAAGCATTAGGCACTGGGTTAATGTACCATTCAGAGCTGTATGTGAAAAGGTCAGACAATATGCAAATGCCTACGACCACAGCATTTGCATTAGGTACAGACCTGCTTTGCCTCTGGTCATCATGGAGCTGGATTCATATGATGTGGTGCTAAGGTTTCATGTTTCAGTTATCTTTCAAGGGCTAGTAATGTATGCCACGGAGACTACATGTGTTTGTTACAGAAAATACATTTGCTACAACTTTGTTATGGAGTTATGTGTACACTTAAACCAAACAAACAGAAAACACACTGGGTTTCCTGAGGAACACCCCACCCTTCCTATCATTAGGTCTGTCCTTGCAGATGTAGGACAGACGCTCTTTAATAGTCCTGGCTCGGCTCACCAAGTTCATCAGTGTCATGTCAGATCATGAGATTTTAAAACGACTGATTGATCTGTCCCATTCTCATCAAAGGCAAGTTGAAAAACACTACTTAGAATGACTTTTTGTGGGAAAATGGTCATTAACTCATCTTGTACGTCAGGGATTTATCTCTACGGCCAATGTGCTTGAGCAACGTGACCTGGTCCACACCTTTCATCAACTTAGGATTTTCAGCAACGTCCTTGAAGAGACACATTCCAGGAGACAGTCTTCTGGAGTCACATCACTCGCCAGGGCTGCTCATCAGGTGTTCTGGGTTTTCCTCTTCGTGCTTGTTCCACATGCCCCCAACTTGAGATTGGCAGGGGCGTGTAGCTTGTTCTAAAGAGTGAAATGTGGGCAGAACGGACATGTCGCTCCATGTGGAAGATCTAAGGGCGCAGTCTGCCGTGTACATATTTCCTCCCTCTGCCTTCCAAGGTTGTGGAAACAAATGCTGAGATGGAGCCTCTCTCAGCCTGGGACACTGAAGGGCTACAAGGAGCAGTGAGTGATGGGCACATGATGTGAACGAGAGCAAAAAGTCAGCTATGTGAGACCAGGGGGATCTTGAGACTGTTTGTTACTGCAGCACCACCTTGCCAGTCCTGACACAAATGGTTGTGCTTTCATAGGAATACTGTTAAGAAATTATTCCCTCCATTACTACTAAGCCCAACAAGAACACTTATGGGAGAAATTGTTTTAGACATAAAGGCCTAGAGAAAGCTTTGCTTCTCTTGAAGAACTGGTATGTTTCTCTTCAGGGATAACGAAAACTATGTTTCTGATCACCTTTTCTGTTCTGTTGACAGTATCATAAACAAGTCTAAGGCTAAGTTATGGTGACTGTGACCTCTTCTACATCCTTTCTCTTTCTACTCTTATCTTCCCCTAACTCTTGACCTTTTTCTTCCTTATACAATTTTAATGAATCCCTATGAGCCACCTTAAATCCTCTGTGGAGTGAGGTAGGATGGACATTATACTAAAATCTAAGTTTAATAAGGTCATCTCAGCAGAATAAGAAGGTTTAAGGGCTGACTTCAATTTGGAGCAATAATTTTACAGAGAAAAATTCCCTCTATGGATCAAGCCACCCTCCTAAATGAATGCATCAGTCAGAGCAGAGACTGGGCAAGAGACATGGAACCCACTACCGCTACTGCACAAGAGACGCGAAGGCCCTTCTGTGTTAACCTTCGTGTGGGAAGCCAGCACACACTCAGCCAATGGTTCTCCTATGAGTATTTTTCAGTCAGGAAATCTTTTCTTTGAAGGAAAATATAAGCGGAAGCTCAATTAATGACATTTAAAGGTCAGGCTCCTCCTCCACCCATCCACCTGCCTGGTCCTTCCAAACAGAGCATCCTAGGGAACCCCCAGGCTCATGGCACACAGTTTGAAAACTATTACTGTAGAATAAAGAAAAGGTAGAAAAAAGAGAGACTGGACAAACTGAAAATGTGCTTTAAGCCCTAAAAGGTATGATTCTTATAGCAGAATTATTTTTGGAAAAGAGAAACGTCTTCCCAAGATTACCTTAATCCTTACATCTTTTTCAGCAGCTCTCTTTTCTTGGTCTGCTTCTTTTCTCTTCCATCTTTCCTCTTCTCTTCTTTTTCTTCTTTCTTCTTCCCGTAAGCGTCTCTTTTCCAACTCCCTCCTCCTCCTTTCCTCTCGCTTCTCTTCTCGAATTCTCTAAAGACACGGGAAGGCACGTGTATAAATTATCTGCATGGACATGGCAGAACCAGGAAGGATGTTAAAAGGCCAGACCTACCTGCTTTTCTAATTTTCTATTTTTAATATATTCCAAAAGAGGTGTGGTTCTTCTAGCTAAAACACAAAAATTGTAATGCAGTATTTAACTCTAAATAAGATTTCTTTCCTTTAAGTATTTGTTTCTAATTTAATATTTAAAATGAGTGGAAGAATATTCTCATGTTTAAGTTTATGTGAGCATACACTGCATTTGGGGAGTTCTTGTTCCACCTCTACAAAGTCAAGTGATTTAAGGGTACTGACAATTTTACACATGGTAGGTAGTAATTTCTGTTCCTAAGGGAGTCTTACATATTACAAAGACAGTACACAGCAGAAAAGCAAAATGGGCACAATGCACTGAACTTCCCAAATGTTAGGAGTATCTCCACATTTTTAGGTATTTTAAATCATTACATATTTATATATTTACTTGATTCAACACATACTCTGAGAATTTCTTGCTTTTTCCACTCAATGGCTTTAAGCAATGTGGATTATTGTAGTTTCTTATAATATACTCTATAAACTAAAATAACCAGATATAATATTTTAGAAAATGACTCCCCACAGTACTGTTGATCTAAAAAGCACCAACTACCCAGGAGCGAGTATCTCCACAAACTCTAACTCGACCCTCCACCTGACCTTGACAGGCGCCCACGCATGGCAGGCTTCCAGCGTGGCCTCTCAGAGGGACTGTTGCCTGTGGCGGCTGAGGACACAGCTGGGAAGGTGGGAGAAGCTAAGCATTTCTTCAAGACCTCAGACTAAAGGGGGAAGGGAGAGTCCCTGGATACACTGCAAGACTGATGCGACAGATCAGGAATTAATTGGGAATTTTAAGAAAGCCCATGGCTAGGGGTTCCTAAATTGGAAGTGAGAACTCCTGAATAACTTGACACTGCGTACCAGGTGGCGTCTGCCCCAGGTTCATGGCTGTGGGGAGTAGCTGACAGTACAGATACCCACCTTTCATCACAGGTACAGGCACCAAGAAGAGTCCATGCCCTCCCCAGGGGCTCCTGTGTCACCCATGAACTGGCTCAGAATAAGTACAGCTGATGCCCTTTGTAACAGGCAAGTCACTCCACATTAGGGAGGACTCTTCTCTGCACCAAGGAAGTTCTGGACTTGTCGGCCACAGGCAGGGCCGAGCCCAGGCCTGTCTGCTCTAATGACCTTAACTGGCCATGACACTAACCTGTGACTTTAGAGCCAATTAATATTTCCATTTGACCCTCACTGTTTATAGACTTGATCATAAGAATCCACTGAAGGCCAAAATCTAAGAACAGAAAAAGGCAATTTGCCATGAATTGCCTGATTAAGATTCAAATTTAAATGGGTAGAAATTGGAACAGAAACACAGCTCCTCGGTTGCCTCCTGGGCTAGTGGATTCTAAGTCATATTTATTCATTCAGCAGATGACCACAATTTATCTGCTGTGTGCCAGGACTGGGCCAGGTGCCAAGACTGGGGAAGTTGTGGGATGGTGTGCGTCTGACCACCAAGGGGCTGTCTCACGACTCCCCATAAGGGAAAGATCCTGCCATTTTCCTGTACGGGGGCATCTAAAACACAGTGGGAAAGAAATGGGAGGGGAGAAAGGCGAATTCTGTTTAAAAAATATCTAATTTGCTTCTTCTTTTAGCTCTTCTTAAATTTAACATAATTCTAACCTAACTTCTTGACTTGCCCCCGTTTTTTCTTCCCCAGGTTTCCCCATGTCAGTCATGGTGCCACAATCCACTGATCTGCTCAACTCAAACTCCCAGCGGCCCTGATTCTGTTCCCATATCCAATTCCATTAGCCAGGCCTGCCAGCTCTACCTGCATCCAGCGCATATGCTGACCGCCAGCCTCGTTCAGGCCACCCTCCCTGGACTGCAGCAAAGCCCCCTAACCAGAAGCCCAGCCTTTCTCAGCACCACAACCAATCATTATGGAGCAGCCAGAGCGACAGGAAAATAAATCAGACCATGTCACTCACTCACTCAGTGGCTTCCAGCTGTCCCTGAATAAAACCCAAACCTCTTACACACCAGCTCAAGGTAACGTGCCTGCCCACCTGCCTCGGGGCTCTGCTCCTTGCCTGCCATGTGCCAGACACACTGATGGGCGTCCCACTCCTGACCGAGGCTTCAACTCCCAGTTCCTGCATCTGGAGTTCCTGCTTTCTCCACCTCTGAGCACAGCTGGTCTCAGACGGGACTTTCTTTTTATCCCATTATTCTACTTTATCACATTTGTGGCACTTATCATGAATGGAAATCACAAATGCTCTGACTTGAAACTTGATTATTTCTGCATGTGTTTACCACATCATTCCCAGTGGAAGGGCAGCCTCATGAGGACAGAGGTGTCTGTTCACATTCTGTCCCCATGCCTGGGCTGAGCTGGCACCTAGCAACATGTGCTGAATAAAAATGAGCAAATGCATCCTAAGCACATCTTAATAAAGGTTTACTTTACTGATTAAAATTTTTTGAGCCACATGTTAAATCATCTATTAGAAAATTTAAAACTTCATTATTAGATTAATGATGAATGCTTTTATGTTAATGTTCTTATTAATTTACTCAACAAACACCTACTGAATACCTAAACATGTCCAAGCAATGTACTACATGCTGGGGCTACAAAAACAAACTACAGTTCCATCTGGGGGAGGATGGAAAAGCAGAATGAGAAGAGAGTTTACATAGGAGAAGATGGATAAATAAGAAGAAAAATTATGAACTGTGTGCAGTTGCCCCATCCTGTAAGCATTAGTGGCTGAGCAGGACGCAGCCAGGGAGGGGCGGGCTGGGAGGGGTGAGGGAGGAGCGCTGGGCCTGGCACCAAGAAGAGACGGACAGGAAGGGAGACTACAAGGGTGTCTACACGCCAACAGCAGAGTGCCTGGCAGAAAAAGGTGTTTCATGTCCACTCTCAAGTTTTGGGGACTGCTACTAGGAGTTAACCATTTCTAAAATATATCATTTGCGGGTGTAGGGTGAAGGCCTGATTCAAACCAGATCCTGGGCTCTGGCTGAGTTTATCCACTCATTTGCTTGACTTGCTCAGGGGGCTTGATATTTTTTCGAACAGTGGCAAAACAACCTCATTCTTAAGCAAAGCATCTCATTTCTGTGACTACTTAGAGAGATGACAAACTTCAACTTAGAGATACAACACTCCTTCCCTGACACAGCCAGGCGCAGGGCTCTTCCATGTCTTCTCACTGCTCATTCAGAAGCATCCTAACTTTGAAACAAAATGACTGCAACTGGAAACTCAGCACTCTGCCTGCACAAACCCATACAAGTATTTCCTCATGTTATCACCTTTTCAAAACTGGGACACACTCCACACTCCTACATGCCGAGCCTCTCTCAAGTGTCATGTTTTATAACATAAGAAGGAGATAAATACATAACGCTATAAACGTAAATACATATCTCAAAAGAGTGCAGAGAAGAAATGAGCAGAACAGACCAGTAAGCGCCCTCGTCTTTGCCTCTGTGTCTCCCAGGAGAGTCTCAGGACTGGCGTTAGTTTTCTGTTCCTCGACACAGTAAGTTTCTAAAAACTTCTTATATTCTGGGTCTGTAAATCAAATAAGAAAAAAAAGAGAGTAAGTATGCCCCTCCCACACATGGAGAGGAACCATATTTGATCAGCGTATTTAAGTTGGTACTTCTATAATCCAGCATTTGAAAAAGGACTCACCATCTTCAATGCTTCCAGTTTTGGCATCTTTTTTCTTTAGCTTCTTTCTGGCTATCTTCTGGAATGGAGCAAACTCTACCACTGCAGGATATTCTAGGCCTTTAACAGGAAACAAATTCCAAAACCCATTCTGAAATTCCACTATATTCATTTTGGAAAACAACGATCTAGCTTACTTGAGGAGTGGGCTTAACAATGATAATGTTACTGTTTAAACTCTAATTTAATTAGCCTTTCAAGCAACTGCAACCGTAGCATGTCAAACTTCAGATTTAAACCAAGGACGGGTGATTACATATTTTAAAGAAAGATTCCTCATGCTGTAGTGGTGGTTACATGACTGAATCAAAATTCATCGAACTACCTACTTGAAAATAGTGAATTTTACCATATATAACTTATACCTCAGTAAACCTGATCTCCCCCTACCCAAGAGTTTATCATGGAATACCTTTAAATAGATTTCTTAGTAACATTTATAATTTTTAAATTTTAATTGGGTAATTCAATTATCTATCTGTTCTGTGAGTTCAAGGAAATCACTCTGCTTAGAAGAGACACTTGGCTGAAAGGACTTCAAAAGGTGTACATAATACGCAGGAAAAATTTATTTCAAATAGAAAAGTTTAGAATGGAAGTCATTAGAAATTGATTTTGTTATGTTGGGGAGGAAACACACAGAAATGTTCACTAAGAGAATCTGGTATATGCTAATCAACAAACACACACTTCTACCTTGGTACTAAACCTGGTTGAGTAATCACTTTCACACGTGTCAGGAATGGTCAGGTGACTATGATATTGTAACTCTCATTTATCTGGAAGACATCGTGCTAACCTCAACTATCCTGAATAAAGTCAAGAACCAGGAAAGCATGGCTTCAGACAGGCAGGGACAAGGTCTAATTCACCTTCACAATGCCTGGTACATAGTAGATGCTTATTAAAGAGCAGTTGATACACTTCCTGATTTCAAAACTTACTACAAAGCTATAATAATTACAATGGTACTGGCATAAACACAGCACACAGACCAATGTATAAGAACAGAGGACCCATAAATAAACCCTCACATGTATGTTCAAATTGTTCTCTACAAGGGTGCCAAGACCACTCAAAGGGGAAGGGACAGTTTTCCTTAGCAAACGGTGCTGGGAAAACTGGATATCCACATGCAATAGAATGAAGTTGGATTCCTATACCATATACAAAAATTAACTCAAAATGGATCAAATACCCAAAACTATAAAAATCTTGGAAGAAAATGTGGAAGAAAAGCTTGACATTGGACTTGACAATGATTACTTGGACAAGATGCCAAAAGCACAGGCAACTCAAGTAAAAACAAGTAAACTGGATACATGGACACACCTGAGCACCTAGGGCATGGTCAGGGTGTGAAGGGAACCTACAGAATGGGAGAAGGTCACACAGCTGACAAGGGATTAATATCCATAATATAAAGACAGCTCAACAACAACAAAAATCATTTAAAAATGGCCAAAGAACTTGGATAGTTCTCCAAAGAAGATATACGAGTGCCAAAATGCACATGGGAAGATGCTCATCATCAACGATCATTAAGGGAAATGCAAATCAAAGCCACATGAGATACTGCTGTACTCCCATTAGGATATCTGCTACCCAAAAATACAGAAAATAACAAGTGTTGACAAGGATGTGAAGAAACTGGAACCCTGTGCAGTATATAAAATGTCAACAATACAAAATGGCGCAGTCTCTATGGAAAACAGTATGGTGGTTTCTCAAAAAATTAAAAACTGAATTACTATATGATCTTACCAACACACTGGGTGTATATCCAAGACTCCAAACAGGACCCCTAAGAGGTATTTGCACACCCATGTTCAAAGCAGTGCTATTCACAACAGCAAAGAGCTGTAAGCAATCCCAAGTGTTCTCTGATAGGTGAATGGGTAAACAAAGTGTGGTGTGTACATGCAGTAAGTATTAACAAGGAAGGAAATTCTGACACAGGCTACAACATGGTGAACCCTGAGGACAGTATTCTAAGTGAAATTAGCCAGCCACAAAAAGACACATACTGTGTGTTTCCACTTATATGCAGTACCTAGAGTGGTCAAATTCACAGAGACAGAAAGTAGAAGGTGGTTGCCAGGCAGAAGGAGACACGGGAGATGCTGTTTAATGAGTGCCGGGATCAGCTCTGTAAGATGAGTTGTGGGGATGGTTGCACAATAATGTGAATATACTCAACACCACTGAACTGTACACTTAAACATGACTAAGATGGTAAATTTACGTTATGTGTATCTTACCACAATTCGTAATAAGGAAAAAGTCCACTTGAATGTATTACTACAAAAATTAGCATTCAACACAAATGTCAAACAGTTCAAGCATTAAATTTTCATTTACTCACAGGAAACGTCTCTTGGCCTTAGCCTTCTCACTCTTTCATCTTTTCTAGTTTGTCACCTCTCAGTGAAGGAGACGGGGTGGAGTGGAAAGGAGGACAAAGAAAACATACCAAAAGCCGAGCCCAAAAGCAGAGGGTTATACATTCAGAATAGAGGTAAATATTAAATATCCTGTCTTAGCAGGCAATGCTGTTCAACAGGGTCCAAACTGATGTCATTACATCCCCTCCACCCACAACATCATCCAGAAATGGTATAATTATGAAGAGTATTTACTCTCTGTTTAGGGAGACACAGGTGTAAGTAAAAAATGTATTTTAGAAAATTTCTATCATGATTAAAATAATGTAATTTGGGGACATAAAAATGTCAAGTTCACTTATGCAGAAAACTAATTGACATGAAAAATTTCACTCTGTGATGATAGTACATAAACAGGTTGTCACCATTACACAGCATTGCTGGAATTCTTTGGTATACATATAATTTTAACTTTAAATATAAGCACACTTAAAGTAACAATCAAAATTTATGAACATAATTTTCAATTGGTATCTGAGAACCTCTAGATCAAAACTCACAAACACTTAATTGAAACTTAATGTACTTCAAGATTGTAATAGTTTAAAATGCCAAAGACCCAACCTTTACTGTCAATGAAGACATATCCATCAAAACGATCTCTAAAGGGAAGGATGTCATCGGGATTTCTGAAATTAATGTATGCTCTTGAGTAGAGATGGGGACAAAGACTGAAATAAGAGATAATAGTGAAAATGGTTAGTAAAAAATCTAAGACTTCTTTAATTTTACTTTTTTTTTTTTTTGCTACAGTAGACCATTTCAAATAAAACCTTTATGCCAAATAATCATTTCTCATTTAATTATAACAATCTGGATATTCTTCAGCAAATATGTAAAAATAAACAAAAAACATTTAAGAGAGATCTTTCTAATGACTTGGGAGAGATACTTTAGGTCCGTTTCTCATTCATTGCACAGAGCCAGGGTTAAAACATTGGTCCTCAGAGGTTGAAAACCAAAGGCGAGGCTATTCAAAGGTCATTCCTAATCATGCATCATGTCTGCACTACAACTTCGTCATAATTCATTCATAGAGGAAAATGTTATATTGTATGAGATTCCCTACTGATTTAGAGAATACTTTTAGGTAAAGTATATTAATTGTATCACACGGCACGGGCTTAGAAAAACTAAGCCTTTCTCCCGTCTCATAGCTACCAATTTCCTTCACAGGCAGAAACTTTCAACCCCACTTCAGACAAGAACACTAAGGCTCAGAGAAATCAGTTCCGTGCCGAGGGTACAGTTAGTTAAAGGTGGGACTGAGGGTCCAATCTGAGTCACTCAGAGCCCAGTGCCTGCCCTCCTTTACCTGTACCAGTTTACCTAAATTCTAATTATTAGGAAATCATCTTTGTTTTTTTTACCATATCTATATTTACCTGATGATGATATTATTTTTGAAAGGGCTGACATTTTTTACTCAAATGCATTTATTCAAAGGGAAGGTTTATATGGCTACCGTGAATGACAACTCAAGATAATGAAGATAAAAAGGGTAACAATGATAATGAAGAAAATAATAAAAACATAATGAAAATCACTAAATTCTAACAGAACTGTGGCCCTCTGGAGGTCTAACCTGGCATCTGCTCTTTTTAATAAAAGGAAGCTTTTAAAGTATTACAGGGTTGTCAGAGTCATATTACTCCAAGCTGTAAAAGGAAAGTGAAAAAGATGTAACTTGGCAGGAGCATAGGGGGCTTCTGGGGTCTGGAATATTCTATTTCTTCATCTGGTGTTAGTTACATGGGCATGTTCACTTGGGAAAATTCATCAGGTTATACATCTATTATTTATTCATCTTTGTTATGTATTACTACTACTTATATTTTTATTATAAATACTTCAAGAAGCTACATGCAATAAGGCTCATGAATACTAAGTAATATGTTTTCTGTTTTTCTTTTTTGACTATGGTGGTGCTAGTAGAGGCATATTTCATATCTATTTTAGAGAAATGTAACGATCTGCCGACTTACAAGTAACTTGAAGAAATAAAGGTGTGCGATGACTTCTGGATACATGTGGGAAAGAAAATGGAAATGGAGATGGCTTCTGATAGCTACAATTAATTTCCCATCAATGCCAACGCCTGTTTCTGAATGCTGGTAAACAGCTTCTCACCTGAGATCGGCAGTAAAGAACTCGAAATAATCATGTGCCGGCAGTGGGTGCAGCTGTTCTTCCAGCTGCTCCTTGGTGAGGCTGGGAGGAAGCCGCCGGATGACCACCTGAGGAAAGGACACAGGCTATGTTCTGTCTCCTGTCACTGTATTAAGCACCAATAACCTGAATGCTTGACCATCTGTTTGTACTCGGAGATGATCTAAACCAGGGGTCTGGCGGAAACACACAGGCTAGGGAAGGTCAAGGCTGTGTCCAAAAGCGCTGAATGAAGCAAAACTGAAGGAACAAAACAGCAGCAGACTGACAGACTCCCAGGAAGGGACTACCGGTTACGAAAGGGGAGGGGTGTGGGAGGGAGAAACGGATTGAGGGGTATTATGTTTAGTACACACGGTGTGAGGGGTCACGGGGAAGGCAGTGTAGCTCAGAGAAGGCAAATAGTGAATCTGTGGCATCTTACTACACTGATGGACAGACAGTGACTGCGATAGGGTATGAGTAGGGACTTTATAATATGGATAAATGTAGTAACCATATTGTCTTCATGTGAAACCTTCATGAGAGTGTATGTCAATAATACCTTAAATAAACAAATAAATAAAATAAAAAGTAAAATACATACATTAATTCACAAATTTTTAAGCACTAAATGTCAATGTCTATGTTAAGTCCTGGATGTTCAAAGATGAACAAAATGTACGTCCTGACCTCAAACAGATCCGTCTGTTTGGTCAGATACTTGCCCTTTTAGGAAATATGAAAGGCAGAAAAGGTAATTTTTTAAAAAGGCGCTGAATGACTAAAAAGGGATCCGCGGGTCGAAGCGGCTGTGCCTAACACGTCTGTCCCGTGTGCTCGCCGTGTTACCAGCGGACAACTGCGCAACACACGCGCTGCGTTCTCCTTCGCGCTGCCCGCAGGTTAGGCCACACTGGAAGGCCAGGTCGCCGGGCAGCGCAGCAGAAACGCACCCGAGGCGCCCCTGTTCCCGCGGCGGTAGGCACACCCGGCGCGCCCGCCCTTCCCCGGGCCGGGCCCTCCCGTGCGTCCCAGTCCGCGGTCCTCGGCACTGAGGACAGTCCCTGCTTGGCGCCGCTGGGCCCGCGTCGCAGCCCGACCGAAACTCCCACGGCTGAAGTGGCTTTTCTTCCTCCCAGGTCCAAACACATGGCACCCGAAGGCGCCGCTTCCCGGCGACCCAGCCGCTGTCAGCGGTGCTGAAGCCGCCCCGCCCTGCCCTCACCTTGCAGAGCCCCATCCTTTTCTTCTCGCAAGGTTTGCCAGAGCCACCCCGTCCTCGCGCCCCTCCACTTTGCTGAATACACCGCCCCTTCTTCTCGCGAGGTTTGCTGCCCGGCCTCATCCTCACCCGCCCTCTTCCCTTGCCCCGCCCCCACCTTGCTCAGAAACGTCCTTTTCTCCTCGCGAGGTTTGCCTTCCCCGCCCCCAGAGACGGAGTGCGAGGCAGGAGGCGACTCCCGACGGAACTGGATTTCTACAGCCGACGGCTTCCCCCTCCAGCTCGGGCCCCGCGCAACGACTGCCGCGGGGCCTCCGGCCCTCGCCTTCTCCGAGCGCATTCCGGAGCCGCCGCGGAGTCACCGCCACCTACCACCTAAGCCGAAGCCTCGCGAGAACTGGGCGGCACCGCCCACTGCGGCTGAGCTCACGCGAGGAGCCCCAGCGTCGGCGAAACGGCGACCTCGCGCGCCGCAGTCTGGGCCCGCGATCGGAGGTCCTTCCCTCTCGGGACAGCCGGCCTAGGCTGCACTCCTGAGAACTACAGGCACGTGCTTAGTAAAAGTTATTCCAAGAAAATGTGAAGTTTCATCAGAGAAGGGCAGTTGCATTTTAAGAAAAAACAAGCGATTCGGAGCGCGGCTCCCCACACCGACTAGAACCGGCGCCGAGCCGAGCGCGGAGAGGTTCCTGGGCGGACCGCCGGCGGAAGGCGGCGCCGGCCCTGAGGCTGGGGGCGCGGCGCCCGCAAAACGGCCTCAGGGTTTTTCGAGTGATTTTGCTCGACTTTTTGAGGCTCTCAATAGGACAGCAACCAAGCCAAGCGCATATTTTTGTTATTTTTCCCTTACAAACTATCGGTAACACTTTTGCCTCGAATAATTTATACGGAAGCTTTTCACTTTGAAATGGTGCGTTTTTTCAATTTTTAAAACCCATGTTGGCTATATTTTAGATTCAGCGTTTTTCTCCCATAAACTTCAAGTATAAAGACACTAGAGAATGGAGTCACTGGCGGATACCAGAAGTAAATCCAGGCACAGCTTGCCCAGTACTTTATCCTTGAACCGCGCACTACCTGCGGACACACTTGACATGTGACATTTAAAATGGGCCAAGACTAAAAAGCACCTCCAAAACTGAGTTCTTTAAAACGACCAAAAAGGGGCTCTTTTCAATATTCAGACGCTAAAGGAATCCTATTAGAAACGCGCCTCTGATCCAGTTTCCGTTTTTGTCTCCAGCTCAGAATCGAGAGCCGTTATGCCGATCAGAAGCTGATGATCTTATGATAATGAAGATAATGTGGTTGACAAATATAAAATCATATATATATATATATATATATATATATATATATACACACACACACACATACTGAGGGTGGGAGGTAAAGGCAGAAAGAGCTGATGGTAAAAATAAAATTAACAATTCATTTCCAATGTTTTGTTCAGCAGTCTTTAAATACAGAGCATATAGTTGGAGTTATCTTTGAAAAAGTCTCAAATGTATTTGCAGGACTTCCTTAATTTCTGTTATTTAAACAATCATCTATCTCAATATCTAGTTTCAGCTTTAGTAATGTTACTAAATTGGGATAATAAGGATCCTAAATCTCACACATCCGTTCTGCGAAAATTGGTAAAGGGAAGCCTCGGGCCGCGGCTGGGGGGAGGACTGAAGGGGGAGTGCCCCGCCCACCACCCTGGCCAATCACAGGAAGGGCAGGAAGGGCGGGAAGGACATCTTCCTACCCACAATATTTCGGCTACTTTACCGCAATGGGCTTTCTGCTTACTCCCCCTTTCTTCTATAAAGGCACCTCCTCTCCTGCTCGCTGGAAGTGCCTGTGGTTTTGTCGCTGTCCAGGATTGCAATACTTTGCCGTTCCTGAATAAACCTGTTTCTGTTGGTAAAATAACTGACAGCTTTTTTTTTAAGGTTAACAATTCTTACGGAAGCACCCTTGCTCCAAGAAATTCTGTCACTCAGCAAAAGAACACCGGTCAGCCCAGAAGAACACCTTGGCGGCCAAGGTGGATTCCTTTGCGACGAGACGTCGCGCGCACCTCCACCCGCTGGGTCCTACATAGTACTCAGTGCTTGAAGGACACTCCCCACAACCATAAATGTGACTTTACTCAAGTAGGAACTGTCCATCAGCTCTGTATGCCCAGCCCAGGCCTGCATCTGGTACCCAGAGCCACACACATTTGCTGAATGTGTTTTTTATAAATTTAGTTTTTTTTCCCCCAAGTAACAGCCACCACTGCCAATATTTAAAGACCCCTTTGATTCTTTACTTCCTGTTATTACAAATACAGTTCTGAAAAATGGTTTCATTCACAAAAACGACAATTTTAGAATTCAGGTTTGGCTGATGAAAATATTCTTTAAATAAAATTTCAAGATATAGTGAATGAAATACACTTGTAAAATAGCTTTTGGTTTTATATGAAAAAATAAGTATGTCACAAAGAAAATCTGACTTCCTACACATTACCCAGTTTAAAACGTCTTGTTTTACATATGCACAGTACAGCAAAAACAAAGCAGTAGTAATCTCCAGGTATCACAGTGAATATAGTAGGTGACTTTGCTTTTGCTTAACAGAATATTCCCCCCATGATTATCAAGGGAAAGTAAGTCCTTATCATAGGAAAGGCTACATTTCACATAGGACCACAGGTCTAACTGGTGGCTGACAGTGCTGACAGCAGCTGGTGACCATAATACTCTCATCTTCCTTTGAAGAATACAGCAGGGTCACTTCAAAGTTCACAAGGATGCCTTTGTAGGGAACTATGCATCATTATGAGATATTACAGAATTGGGTAATAAGAGAAAAATACTTGGCAGTATCATTATACACTGCCTTTGACACTTTCTGAAACTAAACATTGGTATTCAACTGTTGCTGATCTGAAAAAAAAGTTTAGTCAAACTTCTTAAAGCTTGTGCCTTCATGTCTTAAAGAACTATCAGTATGGTGAGGGCTCACATCAGGAGTTCACTTTTCCAGAAACCCTAGGCCTCACACCATGGCACCAATGAAGATATCAGTGAAGAAACTAAATGAAATATTTTGGTCTGGTGGGCAAAATAAATGCAAAAAGATGCAAAAACAAGTATTAATACCTTCATTCTTATATACTTTTAAGTGATTGTCATTTGATTTCCTGTCCTCAGGTAAGAGAGGGGAGGCATAGAAATAGGCACATTGGATGCCTAACAGAGAAGAGGTAGAAAAGACATTAAAAAAGAAAAATGAAAACTCAAAAATACACTATTTGAATCTAAGTAGCAGTAGGCAATTCATGGTCTATAAGTGCATTACTCCAGTAAACTGACATTCACTGTGATGAGCTGAGTCAGAATGGGGCCTGGATGCATCACTATCTGTGCTCAGATTCATCTGTACAAACTTAGGGAGTCAGCATGTGGGGGACTTAAGAAACAACAGCTTTTGTTTGTCTGCCTTATTTATTATACATTTTTTCTGCCTTAGTTATTACATTTTACCTAAAGAAGGTGGAAATATATAGGATACATTTTACATTAACATAAAAATTTTGGTGTTCAAGAGTGTACTTCAGGTGCCTGGAAAACTCATTTCTGTATATCTTCCTTGTTAGTGATGTTGTGGATAACTGTTTTGGAGTACAGCATTTTTCTGACAAAGAAGGATAATTTGCTGACTGAAGTCAGGAAGAGAGCTGGAAAGAAAGGATTTCAACAAATGAAGTATATAATCCTGTCTCTTTATTAGAATGACTAAGAGTTGTTCTCTGCTAATATAGTTTTCACCTATGAATCATAGCAAGATTCTTTTGCCAATCTCAGTGAAGAGGTAACAAAAAAAGGTTAAAGGTTAGGCAAAATTTTTTGTATAAGCCATTAAAAATAAAAGCTTCTTAAAGACAAAAATTTTTGATTATCTTTCACAAAATAAATCACTTGCCAGTGTGCAATGCCTTTTAACTTTTCTTTCTTGACCCCAAAAAATGTGACTTATCATTTCAATCAGCTCTCCCATGGATGAGACCAGATGTTCTTACAAGATATTTAGCTATGATGTAATATTACTGGCAAATCACCTGCTTATTTCAGATGGATTCAGCTTCCAATCTTGTCCCTGTATGAAAAATCATTTTAGCAATTGGGGCTAAAACGATTGAATGAAAGCAGACCAAGAAAGCCTATAACATTTACCAACAGCTAAAGGATATGTCATTAACTTAGTATGGAAAAAGCAGGTAAAACTCATACTCATCCCCTACTGTCTCCTCAGTGGGTTTCAGCCCCAGGCAACTTCATTCTTGATTTGGTGAGACCGAAAAATGACAATGGAATATTCTTGACTGAAAGGGTTTATATCCAGCTTTATTCTCATGGTAGCAGGTCAAGCAATAGAATCTTATCCACTTCAGGGCAAGTCTGCATGCAACAAGCAGGTCTCTGCCTCGGGGCCTCTCCACCCACGCAGCCATTTCAGTCTTTGTCCTCAGTGCTGCCACCACTCCCACCTCTGCTATCCTGCCGCCGTGCAGCCCAGCGTAAAGGGCAGAGCTCTTTATATATAGTCATTAACAATGTATTGCCTACATGTGTGCTGTGAGAAGGTTGACCAGGGTCAGATGAGAATCCTGGCCATAGGATCTTTCATTTTCTCTACACCTACCCACAAGGATGTAGACATTTTAGAGAATAATGAATCACATTTATTTTATAGAACAAAGTTACAATTTAGCACCAAAGTCCACTCAATTTCTTTTAAGTGTCTCAAAATGTGCTTATTAGCCTGTTGAGTTTGTTAGCTAAAATACTATTATGATCTTGGAATGTTTTAATTAATTGTGATAAGTACTGTAGACAATTTTATATGACTCTCAACATTTATCACAGTAGTAACAAAAGATCTAGCTATCGTTTTAAGACAGGAGTGATGTCACAGAAAATGGCAGACGATGAAGCTTTAGGAGTTGTCCTTCCACCAAAACAACCATTAAGATGAAAACACTATCAGAACCAACTACTTTGGAACTCTGGAAGCTGTTGAGATACTTCACAGCAATCAGACAAGTGCCTGATGATGGAAAAGACGCAGCTGTTTGGCAAAGGCTAGGAATTCACACGTGACCTCCCTGCTTCTTCCTGTCATGCCATCTGTGCAATCAGTGTTCCTGGAGGGCCCAGATCTTTGGAGCTACATATCTGGTTGTCTGGTGGTTCCCAAGGACCAGCACAGATGCTTGCCTGGATGTGGCCCTGCTTTGACTCCCTCAGGCCTCAGCAACTTCCCTGCCAGCATCCACCAAAAGATAGAGAGAGACATGCACACTTAAGAAAACAAAAAAAGACATGACATTTAAGCAAAACCTCTGTCAGGTCATAGGCTGACTGAACAGACAACAGAGTTGAAGCTTCAGTGATCACACACACAAGGAATACTTCTGACTCTGGAGAAGTCACCATACAAATGGACAACTGCAACCCTCAACAAGTAACAAAACCAATCACTGAGTGCGGAGAATCTGATTTCCAGATTTAATCACATTTCGATACTCGGAATGTCTAGTTCTCAACAAAACTACAAAACACATAAACTGGAAAATATGGCTCTTTTACAGGAAGAAACAAATTTGACAGAACTATCTCAGAGGAAGCACAGATAATAGAATTACTAGTCAGAGATGTTAATCAACTGTATTAAATATGCTCAAAGGGCTACAGGAACCACTGACAAATAACTAAAGAAACCAGGAGAATGATAGCTGAACCAACAGTAAATGTCAATAAAAAGAGCAAAATTATAAAAAGGAAACAAATGGAAATTCTGGAACTGAAAAGTACAATAGATGAAATTAAAATTTCACTAGAGGGGTTCAACAACAGATCTGAACAAGCAGAAAAAAATCAGTGAACCTGAAGATAAGGCAACTTGAACTATCCAGTATGAGCAGAAAGAATGAGGAAAAATGAATACACTATAAGAGACCTGTGGAACACCGCCAAACACAAAACATGCATATAGGAATCTCAGGAGAAAAAATATTTGAAGAAATAAAGGCTGAAAATTCCCCGCATCTGATGACAAACATGAATCTACAGATTTAATAATGTCAACAAACTCCATGCAGGATAAACTCAAAGAGATCTGCACCAGGCACATTACAATTAAATTGTCAAAAGATGAAGACAAGAACTAAAACCTGGGTAATAGAAAGATAAGCAACTAATAAGATACAAGGGATCCTTGATATGATCATGAGTTGATGTCTCATCAGAAGCCAATGATGTCAGAAGGCAGTGGGACAGGTGACATACTTAAAGTCCTGAAAGAAAAACACTGTCAACCAAGAATTCTATACCTGGAAAAACTACCCTTCAAAAAGGAAGGAGAAATGAAGACATTCCTAATAAACAAAAGTTAAGGGAGTTTGTTACTGGTAGGCATGACCTATAAGAAATGCCAAAGGAACCCTTAAGGTTTATATGAAAGGATGCTAAACATTAACTTGAAATCGTATCAAGAAATAAAGAACAAGGATAGCAATAACTACATAGGTAAATACAAAGGCTAGTATTAGTGTACTTTTAGTTTGTGACTCTTTTCTAGTATGAATTAAGAGGCAAATGAATAAAATAGTTGTAAATCAGTATTAAAGGGAACACAATGAATAAAGATGAAATCTGTGATAATAACAATATTAAAGGGAGAGGAGTGGAGGTATATAGAAACAGTGTTTGTATGCTATTGATTTTAAATTGGAATTACTCAAATTAGGTTATCATAAGCTTAAGATATAAATTGTAACCCCCAAGGTAGCCACAAAAAAAGCCTAAGAACTATACATAAAAGGAGAGGATCAAAACTGCATACCACACATGAAAAAATCAACTAACCACAAAATAAGGCAGTAAGAGAGGAACTGAGGAACAAAAGCATACAAGACATACAGAAAACAAAGAACTAAATTGTTAAGTAGGTCTTTTCATCTTAGTAATTACTTCAAATGTAAATGGATTAAATTCTCCAATTAAAAGGGAGAATAGATTAAGAAATATAACCCATTTATATGCTGTCTACAAAAGACTTGTTGTAGATTCAGACACAAAGAAGTTGAAAGTTAAAGGATGGAAAAGATTATTGCATGTAAATGATAACCAATAGAGCTAGGCTGACTGTCCTAATATTAGATAAAACAGACTTTGAGTTGAAACTGTTATAAGTGACAAAAGACATCATACAGTGATAAAAGGGTCAATCCATCAAGAAGCTGTAACAAGTATAAAATATGTGCATCTAAAAGAACCTCCAAAATATATGAAGTAAAAATTAACAGAATTGAGGGAAGAAACAGTCCTACAAAAATAGTTGGAGACTTCAACACCCCACTTTCAATAATAGAATAACTAGGCGAAAGATCAACAGGGAAAGAGAAGACTTGAACAACACTATAAACCAACTAGGCATAACTGACATAGAACACTGCATCTAACAAATGCAGAATATACAATCTTCTCAAATAAACAGGGCACATTCTCCAGGATGGACCATAAATTATGCCACAAGAAAAGTCTTACTACACTTAGAAAGAATGCTATCACACAGGGTATTCTTTCTAACCACAATGGAATGAAACCTGCCATCAGTAACAGAAGAGAAACTAGAAAACTCACAAATGTGTGGAAATTAAACAACACAACTCTTTAGCAATGGGTCAAAAAAGAAATCACAAGGAAAATTAGACAAACTGTAAGACAAATGAAAACAAACATGTAGCATAACAAAATTTCTGGGATGCAGCAAAAATAATACTCAGAGGCAAATTCATAGCTGTAAATGCCTAAACTAAAAAAAGAAAAAAATTGTATGTACACCTTGAACAGCAAACTAAACCCAAAGTTAGAAGGAAAAAAATAATAAAGATTAAAGTAGAAATGAAATAGGATAGAAAAACAACACAGAAAGTCAACTTGATCAAAAGTTGGTTTTTTGAAAAGATCTCTAAAACTGACAGAGTTTTTGAAAAGATCTCTAAAACTTAGCCAGAATGACCAAGAAAAAAAAATAAAAAGACAAATTACTACAATCATAAAATGGAAGAGGGGAAATTTTTACTGTCTTCAAAGAAATAAAAAAGACTGTTAACAAGATATTATGAACAACTCTACACAACAAACTTAATAACCTAGTTGAAACGGACAAATTCCTAGAAACATATAAACTACCAAAAGTGACTCAAGAAAAAATAGCAATAATAACAAAGGAGACTGACTCAGCAATCAAAAACATCCTAACACAAAGGCCCAGGACCAGATGGCTTCAGTGAATTCTACCAAACATTTAAAGAATTTACACCAATTCTTCTTAATTTCAAAAAAACTGAAGAGGAGGGAACACTTCTTAGTTCATTCTGAGGCCAGAATTGCCCCAACACCGAAGTCAAGGACACAATAAGACAACAACACACTAGTATCTCTTACAAATATAGATGTAAACTCAACAAAATACTAGCAAACTGAACTAAGCATTATATTAAAAGTATCCTACACCATGACCAAGTAGGATTTATCCCAGGATTGCAAGGGCTGCTAACCATATGAAAATCGATGTAATATACCACAATAATAGAATGAAGGAAAAAAACCTCAAGATGTTATATACGTGAGCCAAAGATGGCCCATCTATGACCCATATATTGACCCCTATGTTGTTTGCAGGCTGGGAAGGTTGGCTCATGCCCACCAGCACCAAAAGCCACACACAACCTGCCTGTTTTGCATGTTGGGCAAAACTATACCTAGCATCATTCAGACTTCTCCAACCCAGAGATCTCTGCTGTGCCACCACATTAGAGACATATGACCCTCTCTGTAATCCCCGTCTCCCCCAGGAGTCCTCCTGCTCTCTCCCTTTCTGGACGGTAGACCTACCCCTTCATACAACCCACCAAAGCACTCTCAAATAAGGCTACCCAGAATAAAATGTGCCACTCACCTTGTTCAAGTCTTTTCCTTAACAGCCCTGAAATTCCAGAACTCTTTACACCTGGCCATCTAAATTGATCCAAAGAATTTTTGACAAAATATGCACTTTTCTTATTTAAAAAACAATAAACTAGGAATAGAAAGAAACTTCTCTAACACCATAAACGACATGTATGAGAAACTGCCAGCTAACATCATACTCAATGGTCAATGACTGCAAGCTTCCCCTCTAACATCAGGAACAAGGGTGCCTGCTTTTGCCATTTCTATCCAACAAAATACTGGAATTCTCACCAGAGCAGTTATGTGAGGAAAAGAAATAAAACTATCTTTTTGCAGATGACACAATCCTATTACATAGAAAACTAAATACACACACACACAGTTAAAGCTAATAAAAACAAATCAGTATACAAAGTCAACACAAAAATCAGTTGTATTTCTATACTAGGAATGAACAATCCAAAAAGGAAAACTAAGAAAACAATTCCATTTATAATAGCATCCAAAAGAACAAAATAGTTAAATAAATTTAATACAAGAGTTGGAAAACTTACAAACAAAAACTACAAACTCTGCGGAAAGGTAATAAAGACAACATTAATAAATGGAAAGACATCCAGTATTCATTCATTAGATAACATAATAGTATTAAGAAATATACAAGTTCAAGAAAATCCCTCACAACCTCAAGGGTACCTTTTTGTTGCTGTTGTTGCAAAAACTGAAAGAACTATCCAAAAATTCATATGGAAATTCCAGGGACCCACAACAGCCAAAATCACCTAGAAAAAGAAAACAATCTGTTAGGAGCACAGGACACACGGGGCTGATTCCATAGGATTCAGAGCCCAAAAATAAGCTCATATTTATCATATCCTGACTTTCAACATGGATGCCAAGACTATTCAACAGGGAAAGGACAAATCCTTGGACATCCACATGCAAAACAATGAAGTTGGATCCTGCTCTTACAACATTACAAAAACTAACTCAAAATGGCTCAAATACCTAAATTTAATAATTGGAACTATTAAAAATGTTAGAAAATGTAAGTGAAAATCTGTATAACCTTGGATTTGGGAATAGATTTTTAAATATGACACCAAAGCACATTAAACAAAGAAAAACAGATAAACTAGACTTCATTAAATTAAAATTATTATGTGTCCAAGGACACTATGAAGAGAGTGAAAGGATAACCCAAAGGATGGGATAAAGTATGTGCAAATCATGTATGTGGTAAGGGCTTAATAGCCAAAATCTCTAAAGAATTCCTACAACTCAACTAAAAAAAAAAAAATAGACAACCCAACTTAAAAATGAGCAAAATATTTGAATAGACATTTCTATAAAGATATACAAATCGCCAATGAGCACAGGATAAGATGCTCCACATCACTAGTCATTAGGGAAACAGGTCAAACCGTGATGAGATACCAATTCCCACCCACTAGAATGGCTATAACAAAGAAGACACAGTGGAGATCACCAGTGAGGATGTGGCAAAACTGGAACCCTTGTGCACTGGTGGTGGGGGTGTAAATTGGTGCGGCCACTGTGGAGTCTGCTGGCTTCTCAGAAAGCACAGAATTACCAGATGACCCAGCAATCCCACTTCCTGGTGCACACCCAGAGGAACTGAAAACCAACCATGGAAACTACCTGTGACCATCAGGAAAGAGACAAATGTGACATATTCACCATAAAAAGGAATGAAGTTCTGGTAACAGCCACAACATAGACAAACCTTGAAAACACTACACTAAATAAAAGAAACCATACACAAAGGACAAACACTGCATGAGTACACATGTATGAAATTACCTGTGATCAGCAAGTAGGCTGAGATGGAAAGCAGACCAGCGGTACCCAGGAACTGGAGGCAGGGGCTGCTGCAGAGTTACTGCTTAACAGTAGTTTCATTTGGGGTAATGAAAAAATCTGGATATGCCAGTGAACTGTACCCTTGAAGATGGTTAAAATGGCTCTGTATCTGTGTCCACATATACACACAGTCACCATGCACTCCCCCAACCCCAGGCCCCGCACCATCTCACGCTGAGGTGGCACCTTCGTTATCAGTGATAATTAATTGAAGGCTACAATTTCACCACAAGAAAGAAAACAATGACAACAGAAAAATAAATAGATGGGGCACATCACAGGGACCCAGGGGCCCCACCAGAAGGCCTGGCAGACCAAGCTGAAACGAGCTACAAGATCCTGGACAGGATTATAACCTAAAACACAAGACATACAGAGCGGTCAATACCAGTAAATGAACAGCTGGAGGGAAGAGACAGTTTTCATTACACAACTCCACATGTGGCAGATGGTCCCCCTCCAAGGGGTGGGGCTCATACCCATTCCCCCGAGGGCAGGCTGTGCTTCCAAAGAAACAGCATGGAGCAGGAAAAGCCGTAACTGTGCCGTCGAGACACTGTGACCCACGGCAGTCGACGAGTCCAGTCACCACCACTTCATAAGGCATGCTGGTATCTGTGCACCTGACATCCTGTGGTCAAGAGCACTTCACATCTGTGGCATTTTTTCCCAAAACTCCAGTCCAATCACTAGAAACATACGTCCAACAAACTCAAATTGAGGGACTTCCTACAAAGTATCTCATCAGCCCTCCTCAAAACTGTCCAGGCTGTGAAAGACAAGACAAGTTGGAGACGCTGGGGCAGAAGGAGGCGCCCAAGCTAATGGGGACACTGGTGATTCCCACAGTAGCCTGTGTGGGCTTCCTCATGGTGACCGAGTCTCATGGGGGCACAAGGCGGGGGGCCAGTGAGGGGCAGACACGCGTGCTCTGTACTGTCTTTGCAGCTTTTCTGCAAATCTGAAATTAGTCAAAAACAAAAGTTTATTGAAAAAGAAAAACAAAGACATAACAGAAGTTTTACCTTCTTTATTCCCCTACATATTACTATTTTGTGGGCTCAGAAAACATCTGTTGCAAAAATATGCAATCCTGTCTCTGAAGGCAATGTCCTTCCTCAACGTAGAGGTGTGGTCCGGATTCATGTTAAGAAAGGGGAAATTCTGAAGGCAGGACGAGGTGCGAGGGAGCACCGGCTACTCTAGGGTCTTCCAGAGTCATGTGCTGTGGTCTGACATAGATGTCTCTAACATCATGTCACTTTCATTCATTTCAATTTCAAAGGTTTCTTCCAAGGAAGGTCTGGAATCTGGAGTTTTTCTTGAGGTTTCCAGTGGCGCAAGCCCCGTTTCTTCCACAGTCTGTTTCTCTACTTCAAATTCCCTGAAATCCCACGGAGGTGAAATAATGTTTTTTAGTGTCTTCATTGTATGCACATCAAAGTCATAACATTTTAATTTGTCTTTAATGTCTGCTCCTAAAAAGAAACACCAGGATAAGAATAAAATAAGAAATCCCATCTGTAATTTACATTGTTACATAACACTGCCTCCATCAGTTATGCCAAATGGTAATTATAAGAGCACAAGTATAGCTCTGAAGGAAAAAAGTCCCAATTATTTTCCTCCTCCTCTTTTTACTCTTATTATCAAAGGAGACGGTGGGAAGACTTTTTAGAGGCACACACATTTCAACTCCAGTGCAGTTCAACAGTCCCCCCCTGCACACACACACACACACAAAGCCCCCATAAATATTGATAGGAGCCTGTGGGTAACTTCTTGACTCCTACAGGTGACTGCCATTGGCCCTGGCATAGTCACAAGTCTCAGCATACAGAAACCACAGTAGAGGGAAAAACATTTTCCACACATCAAAACCTTACTGGAAAGGGCCTTTCAACAGACATATTAGTAAGTTCAATCATTCAGGACATAAACGGTAACAAATTTACACAGTTGGAGCTAACAGCTTTTGGTAATACATGTTTTGACAGACAATGACATGCAAGCCTTCTAAAAACAATGGCAGTGCAGCACCGTGCATCACAAGAAAACAATTTTCCAGCTACATGTGGTGATGGTGTTGACTGGACTTATCATGGTGATCATTTCACAAAATATACAAACATCAAATCATTCTGTGTACCCCTGAAATAACATATGTCAATTACATCTCAATAAAAAAATAGTACACAGCAAACAACACACTTCAAAATCTCCTCTGCCTTCGTGAGGCCAAGCAAAATGTTTGTCTTACTCAATACTACAGACACCTCCAGGCCATATTTCGCTTTATAGTTTAGTCTTTAAGGCTCACAATTCCTCCTCGAACAAATGAGGAAACTGAGGCTCTGATTGGCCCCCAAAGCCACAGGGCTACTAGGGCAAAGCTGAGATCTCAACCTAGGGTCCTTGTGCCACCAGGGCCCATGTGGCTCCTTCTGTTTTTTAACTTGTGAATGTTGAGCCGACATTCCCAGCAAAGCATCCACAGCTAGATTCTCAAGTGTCCACACCAGACCAAAGCACGTTTGAGCTCCTAGGGAACACTTCCCTTCCCAAGCCAGAGGTAACCCTGCTCTGATTTTTCCTATTACCACCAGTTAGGTTTTCTTATTAAGTGGAATTAATCAGTAATTTTTTGCATAAAAATCTGTGCAATTCATCTATGTTACCACACAATTCAGCAGTTAGTGCTTTTAACCATGCAGCTCTCTGTATGAGGGCACCACAGCCTGCCCCTCCACTCCCCCACTGTGGGCATCTGGATGTTCCAGCTGGTGCTCTTGAGAAAAAAGTTGCTATGCTACAAACGCTCTTGTTTGAGGCACTTATTTCTGTTGGGTGGCCACCTGGGAGCAAACTGCCACATTGTCAGATCGGTACGGCAGGTCACCAGCCTCACCCCCTAGATGAGTTACACTTCCTGACACCCCCACCTGAGACAGCCCCTCCCACTGTGACACGGCACCTGATGGCAATGGATGCACCTTAGTGCGACTTTGGGCTCTCAAGGGCCCTTGAAGCTGTAGCTCTTGTCCTTTGGAACCTGAGCCCACATGCTATGAACAAGCCTGACCGACAGCTGCAGGTGTGCGTGCGACCAGCAGACGAGCTACCAAGCCACTCGCCAGACAGTGAGACATGACGCAGCTGCCGGTTGGAGTCTGAGGCAGCAGCAGACCTAACAGGCGTGGCTGACAGACATCCAAAGAGGTTTCACATGCTTATAATGACCCCACCAATAATCAGAAAGAGTCCAACTGCTCTGTGTCATCGCTGACACTAGGTACTGTCAGTACAATGACACTGAGCATTTTCACTTGCTTTGCAACTATTTGGATATTCCCTCTGCAAAAGCTCCTGTTCAAATATTTTGCCCATTTTTGACTGACTTGTAGGATTGTTTTGTATTCTAGACACAAGTTCCTGGGCAAGTCTATGGATCATGAGTAGTTTCCCAAATGATATGCCTCTTTACTCTCTGAATAGCATTTTTGATGAACAGATCTTAATTTTATCGAAGCTTAATTTAACAGTCTTTCTCTTACAGTTTTTGGTCCCTCTAAAGAAATCTTTGCCTATCCCAAAGTCTACATCTCAAGATTTATCCTCCCTTCAGCCTCTTTACAGTGTCCATAACTAAGTGAATGCCCAAGAACAGCAGTTCTATCCAAAGTTATCACATGATCGCTTATCATACAAAAGAGCAAAGAATTACACAGCACTGCAGTATGAATGCAGCCCACTGGGTCCTGCTCTGAGACTGAAGGTCAGTATGCGAAGCCTGCATCATGAGATACTGAGGCCACTTTCCTTTGTTCTCAGAAAGATATTGCCAAGGCTTTCCATCATGCAATTAGATAGATTCTTGTGTACCACAGTGCTTTACACATATTCTAGTGGTATTTGCAGATAGCAAGTATTCAACTATAAACTGAAGGGGTACTTAGTTCCCATAGCGTTATCTCAACAAAATAAGGGATTTCTTGAGATTAATAC
Source organism: Manis pentadactyla (assembly GCF_030020395.1). Lineage (NCBI taxonomy): Eukaryota > Metazoa > Chordata > Mammalia > Pholidota > Manidae > Manis > Manis pentadactyla. The sequence continues at coordinate 66,515,748 of NC_080035.1, read as the reverse complement.
AGTTATAATGGTTAGAAAGATGAGCTTAGAACTTCACACGAAAGTCTGAGAAACTTTAACACAGATATTTAAACAATGCAACGCTATGTCAGTAAGAACTGTAATCTTACCAATATATGCTTCCGAATCACCAATGTACATTTCAATGCAATGGCCAAGCATTGTAACAGAAAATGTGTCATCTCGCCTAAGACCAAGGGCCTGCTGGAAAAGATTCAGCAAGGTTATTACAAGAAAATGCATTTCCTTTCTTTTGTTTAAAAACATTCTGACAGCCTCGTTAACAACTGGTGTTGGCAAAACTGGACAGCTACATGCAAGAGAATGAAACTGGATCACTGTCTAACCACATACACAAAAGTAAACTCAAAATGGATCAAAGACCTGAACGCAAGTCATGAAACCATAAAACTCTTAGAAGAAAACATAGGCAAAAATCTCTTGAATATAAACAGGAGCATCTTTTTCCTGGACACATCTCCTCGGGCAAGGGAAACAAAATAAACAATGAACAAATGGGACTACATCATGCTAAAAAACTTCTGTACAGCAAAGGACACCAGCAGCAGAACAAAAAGCCATCCTACGGTATGGGAGAATATATTTGTAAATGACACATCCGACAAGGGGTTAACATCCAAAATATATGAAGAACTCACACGCCTCAGCAACCAAAAAGCAAATAACCCTATTAAGAAATGGGCAGAGGATATGAACAGACACTTCTCCAAAGACATTCAAATGGCCAACAGGCACATGAAAAGATGCTCCACATCGCTAATTATCAGGGAAATGCAAATTAAAACCACAATGAGATATCACCTCATACCAGTTAGGATGGCCAACATAGAAAAGACAAACAACAAATGCTGTTGAGGATGCAGAGAAAGGGGAACCCTCCTACACTGTTGGTGGGAATGTAAACTAGTTCAACCACTGTGGAAAGCAGTATGGAGGTTCCTCAAAAAACTAAAAATAGAAATACCATTTGACCCAGGAATTCCACTCCTAAGAATTTACCCTAAGAATGCAGGATCCCAGTTTCAAAAAGACATACACACCCCTATGTTTATTGCAGCACTATTTACAATAGCCAAGAAATGGAAGCAACCTAAGTGTCCATCAGTAGATGAATGGATAAAGAAGACGTGGTACATATACACAATGGAATATTATTCAGCCATAAGAAGAAAACAAATCCTACCATTTGCAACAACATGGAGCTAGAGGGTATTATGCTTAGTGAAATAAGCCAGGCGGAGAAAGACAAGTACCAAATGATTTCACTCATTTGTGAAGTATAAGAACAAAGCAAAAACTGAAGGAACAAAACAGCAGCAGACTCACAGAACCCAAGAATGTCTAACAGTTGCCAAAGGGAAAGGGACTAGGGAGGGTGGGTGGGAAGGGAGGAAGGAACAAAGGGAATAAGGGGCATTATGATTAGCACACATAATGTAAACGTGGGGGGAGGGTGGCATGGGGAAGGCAGTATAGCACAGAGAAGACAAATAGTGACTCTACAGCATGTTACTACGCTGATGGACAGTGACTGTAATGGGGTATGTGGTGGGGACTTGATAATGGGGGGAGTCTAGTAACCATAATGTTGCTCATGTGATTGTATATTGATAACAAAATAATTTTAAAAAACACATTCCTGCAGAACTCAATTCAAAACACTCCAGGGAACCTGGGGTGGGGACAGAGGATGGCCCGATATCCAGCTAAACAAGCACACCCTCGAGCCCGAAGCTGGACTGGGGCAGTGCATGGAGGGCCATCACACTGTTCTCTTTCAGGTCGGAAATCCCACGTCCACACAGAGCCCTCTAAGCCTTCTGCATCTAACTCAGAGAAGAGAGGTCGATTACAGAACAGTCACGTATATACGCGCAAAAGATCACCCAAACCAGAAAACCGGCCAGGTCCGCACTGCTGACTAGCTCAGTATTCTGGTTATGACAGTGGTGCCTTCAGGACTCCATCTCACCTGAGAATCTCTAGCCAATCCTTGAAAATCAGCTATAAATCTATCACTCACAAATTTCTTTTAGATTCCATTTTCTCATATTTTATTTCTTTCTCAAAATACTATTACTTCATTGATTCTAAGAGCTACATCTGGTGGCTTCTTACTACTGCCATCTGCCGGCCGCGGCTGTGACGAGGGGTCCCGGGTGAGCAGCGCGGACCCGGTGGCCATGCTGCCACGGTGCAGACTAGGCCCCAGATAATGGGAGAACACTCAGGACACGGAAGTCGCGGCCTGCCTGAAAGCCTTCTGTCGGCATTCCCGGCAGCGTAGGATTTTCAGAGCCAGTGTCTGGCAGGAAGGAACTTGAATCAAGAGTTGGATTCAATCAATCCAATCAATCAACTGGATGTGTTCTGGCACCAGGAGACTACTTGGGAAACATAAATATTGATCACCTGGGAAAAGAGTGACTCAGAAAACTCAAACTCTGACTGTGGAGACCGGAATATCTTAACTATTTATTTCACACATATTATCTTTTTTATGTAGGTACTACAGGGGCCCCTGATCAAAATCTATGTCCTAACGAGTCCAAAATTGCACTTCTTCAAGGTACAAAAAAACTAAGTGATGGGAAAGAATTATGATAAGTTTAAATGGCAGTGGGTGGTGTGTGTGTATGTGGTCATTATGTACAAGGAGGTCTTTGATTTGATGAAATACCTTATGGATTAAGAAGAGACTCTTTCCTAGTGATAAACACAGATTGTTCACCTACTAAAGCGATCTAAGAGAATTAATTATAAGTCATCTGTAGAAAGACTAGAATCCCCAAAGACTCTTCCTGCGTGTACAGCAGGAATTTCTGCATCCACCGCCTGGACGCAAGGCCCAGCTCAGACTGGGCTGACAAGCATCATGGACGTGTGTCAGTCTCACTGCATGCCGTGGACAAGTCTCACGTTTGTCCCTATTTGAGGAATATGACACACACAACACACATGCTTTTCTCTGCAAAGAAAAAAATAAAATACAAGGTTGCCTGAAGAATTTTAAAATGGTAAAGAAACAAAACTGCCTAGAAAAGATCTTTTAAGAAAAAAAAAGTGATAAATGTTAACTAGATTTAAAAGTTAGGTACAAACAAAAGACATACGGTATGGAAATAATCCACAGCATTTTCAAAGTTGCCCATCAGACTATGGATGTACCCTATGGCGGAGTATGTGGAGGCGTTCTGGGGGATGAGCACCAGGGCCTGCCGGTGGTAATCCAGCGCTTCTGCATACTTCCTGAGAGAAGAGAGGGAGATGGGGAGGGAAGCCGATGGGGAGGGAGAGAGGACACAATCAGTGGGTACAGTGCAAGTACTTAATTCCTAAGGCTCAGAGGAGCACTCCCTGTACCAGAGCAGCTGCTCAGACTGGCAGAGATCCTCCATACACACTTCTGTATCTCAGCACCTCCCTGAAATACACCCCTGCCTTGCTCACTCAGCCTGCCGCAGGCACTCCTGCTGTGTTCCTATTGGTGACTGGCCGGAGACTGGAATCAGAACCCAGCTCTGACTCTCGGGTCTGTGCATCATCACACAGCAAATGCCCCACACCGGGGCAGCTAAAGGCAGCCAGGCCCACAGGAGGTACTTGGAGCAGTGCACCCCAAAGTTCTCTGGACTATTTGCTCTATCAAATCTTTTGTGAAAAAAGGTTTGTGCTCAGTGAACTTTGGGAAAAGCTTCAGCTCATAATGCATAGTAAAGACCCTAAGACCCTGAAACAGAAACAACTGTTAGTGTTTGAGTGACTCAGAGTTTCCCAAACTCACTTAACCAAAGAATCTATTTTTCCCCCGTCATCCATTTACACACCAAAAACTGGTATCTACAGGAGAATGGTTAGTTAGAATATGGATATGGTTTTAATTAGATCCTGCTATCCTGGTTCTTCAAAATTAATTTTGAACACTAATATTTTTTATTGTAAGAAAATAAAAATCATATATCAATTTATCCATTCTCAATATATCCCTAACATGGAATTATACCAACAGAGATAAAAACAATCATTATTTCGATGCTTGTCACACACGGGCAGCCGAGTACAAGGAAGCTGTAGGGTCTCAAACTAGAGACACAGAAAAGGCTACACAAAATTAGGTAAACTTTTAGTCACAAAGAGTACTTCTAAAAACGTACTTCACTTACTTCAGTTTTCTGCAGACATGCCCCAAGTTGTTCAACAAAGGCTCCCATTTGTCAACAGTTACCTAAAACACAGCAACATCAAAACCATGATTGACAGGTGCACCTTTCCCACTTGACGGGCTTCACTCTGTCATTTCAGGTGTTGAGGTACTGGCTCCTCCTGGTGCTTGCACAGCACTGAGTATTTGTGGGTCCTTCCACCCACCTTTCCTTCCTACTAGATGAGGCTTCCTGAACACTCCTATTTTATTAACACGATTTTGTTAAACAGCCCATCTATGCTGAAGAATTTCCAATTCTGTACCTCTAGCCCAGAGCTTTCCATCTGCCGACTAGCACTTCAAATTCAAGTGGCACATGCTAAACTCCCATCTTCTCTCCTGGCTTCCCAGCTCGCTGAGGTCACTCAGTACGTAGCGTCATGTCATCCCCAACCCATCCAGGAGTCACCATGGCTTGCTTATCAGACTCCTTGGCAAAGCCCCAACCCCCTTAGCAAGTCTTGTCCAGGCCAATCACACAAGTGTGGCCATGCCGCCCTTCTTACACCTCTGGTACCCACCACCAGAAGGGGCGACACCCAGTGTCACCTTCAAGGGCCTTGATGACCCACACATAACCCTACCAGTTCTGTTTCTTGACATTCTCTGTGAACTCAAAGTCCAAGCCCTCCTGAATCAGCTTAAGTCTGTGCACACCGTTCTCCGTACCCGACGTGCTCCACCCTCACTTCTGCCTGGCTGACGTCTCATCACCCTCTATGACTAGGAGTGTGTTGCTATATCCAGATGGCCTTCCTGAGCTGCCTGAGAGTCTGGGTCAACCACGCCCTGCATGGCTTCCTTGGTTTCCTCCACCACAGCCCTTTCTGTGCACTGTAGAATTCCTGCCAGTTTACTTACTGCATTCCCTGACAGATCTGAGGGCTGGAAATGCCAGACCAGTTTCTGCTCGCCTCCCAATGCCTAGGCTCAGAGCTCAGCACTTGGCCAGCACACATCATATGGGTCTGCACCAACTGAGTAGCAGCCCTCAGCCACGCTCACTCTCCTGAGTCTGCCTCCAGGAGGCACCGCTCACGTGAACCAAAGCAAGTCCTTTACGATGTGCAGGCATGACTGCTTTCCTGGGGCTGCTGTGACATATGCTGCAGTTATAAGTGAAGTCAAACCAAATTTTCCCCTCTTCTTCGGACTTTTTAATGGACATTCTGACAGTTTAACGGTATTGCGATTTGTACATTACTTTAGACTTCTATGAGACTTCAAAGTGCCTCCTGATCATCAAAGAATACAGTTTTCAACTAAGTGTGGTTTAAGATGATGTATCTCAAACTTTTCTGCACATGAGAATCACCTGGGGATCTATTAAAACTGCTGGTTTTGATTCAGGACATCCAAAATTCTGTTTTTAGCAAGCACCCAGGCAAAGCTCAGGTGGCTGATCCAGTTTGAGTAGCAAGGTCCTAGGCATTCAATTCTTTGAAAATGACAAGGTGATAAAAGGCAACCCTGAATTATCAAAAACACATGTATATCCAGACCACCCAAGACTGGCCATGGAAGAACATGCTTTACATAGGCACATGTGCAAAAACACATAAACACGGTGTTTTTAAGAGCTTACAACAGGTAAGAGACCCAAATAAACAAAGCTGTCTTTGGGGATAAGTGATTGACACCCAGCAGGGAGGCCAAGGGATCTGTTTGTCTCAGTGAAGAGGAGCTGATGTAACAGCCAGGAAGACATGGGCTGTGGACAAGAGCGCCCACACAGGACCACAGTGGGAATAGGAAGTGATGGTCAGAGGGAATAAAACAGAACAGGAGTAAATGCAAAGAACCAGGAACCAGAGCAGCCCCACACAAATCCCCTATGTACCCAAGTCTACAGTATTTCAAGTTCTTCTTATTTTAAAATACCACCAGTGAATACACATCCATGCTAGCAGGAAGGCTGACTCATGAGCACAGATCCATGGGGTACACCTTTCATACAGGAGGACCAAGACTAGGCGAAGATTTCAAACACTGAAAGGTCTAAATATATACAAAGTACAAAGTAAGGAAGAGAAACGACACGTCTGAATCTGAATGACAGCCTGATTCCTGCAGAGCAGGGTCTGCTGCTCACCTCCCCATTGACCAGATGCTGCTCTTCCAAGTTGCAGAGAAGGGCCTCTGTTAGATGCTGCAGTACCCACCCATGTCCACCGACCATCACTGTTCTCCATATCGAATAACCCTCAGACCTATTCTGATTACTCCCACATATTAAACCTAGAGTCTCTTAAGAAGCAAAGGGCCAACACCTGCCCTCTCAATTAGAAACAAACTTATTTTGTACCATTTAGTAAAACAGTTAATCACCTAACAATGCAGACATTAACAAGCCATTTGTTATGATAAATTTTAGGTTATTTACTTGTAGGCAAGAAAGATCGTTTGTCTACATTATTTTCCTCATTGACTAGTAAACACATTTAGGAGTGTGTGTGTGTGTTTACAGATTAACATGGAATACCTCCTTTCCAATTGCTTTAATTTTTTCCAAAGCATCAAGAAACCATTTTTCTGCTGTTTTCCACCTACAATATAGGAAAAAAAGGTTGTAGGGTTATTCAGAATTAGCAAGTATATACATTTTAAGAAAAATTTGAGTATCTCTTTCTAGTAATATTACTATGAAAGGTAAACATCTGTAAATAGTTTAAGACTCAAATTTCAATCAACTAAGTGATTAATTGTATGGCATTAACATCACCAGAGTTCAAGATTTTAGGGGCTGTAGTTTGTTCTCATTATTCTCAGGAATCAATGTTCTTTGAAGTCACTAGGAACAGTGCTTTAGCTGATACTGAACCACAGGTCCCTGTGGAAAGAAAGGGTTAGGCTCCTACAAACCTCATTTTCATCAACGGTCCAACATAAAACTTGTTTACCCAAGTGCTCCTGTTTAACGAAACCTTACTTAACACATATTGTTCATTCACTAACACTGAGCTTACAGCCTGCAGCCCGGACAATCGCCTGGGCAAAGCTTCCCTAACACATGTACTTTCTCCAATGCTCGTCACAGCCTTCCTGTGCTTGGGGACACCAACCAGCACTTCAGCACAGCGTTCGCGGATCATTTTAAATAGTGAAATCAGCAAAAAAAAGCACAGAAATGCAAAATATGACACAAAATAGAGGGCAAAAAGAACACTTGTTTACAGTATGAGAGCTGACCTCTGCTGGGAACACACGCATATCCACATATGTGAAAACCTCAAGTACTGTTGTTGGGGTAACAAGTAAACTGACTGTATATTAAATTACTATTATACATTATAAAAACAAGCTCCAAACTTTCTTTTGTAAATATGAGATAATCCAATTTTCAGAACATACACATATGCCACAAAAAAAAACTATAGCAGAACTAAGTTACTGTTTTAAATTTATGTATTTAAACTTATGCATAACAAATTCATAGTGCAGAGAACTATAGGTATTTTTCTCTTTGAGTATGACCCTGAATTACTTATTCTACAAATATTCAAGGCCACAGAAACACCTTAACTGACCAGGAAACAGATCAGGGCATCTCTAATAAGTTTAATGTTCAGGTTAACTGGCAACTAAAAAGAAAACATTTACTTCAAAAGTTTGGAATATCTTTCTCAAATGTATGACGCCAAGTCCTCATCAAGGAGAGGACAGCAGGTAGCGTGAGCGCTGGATTAAAGAAGGAGAGGACAGGTTCTGCAGTGCCTCCAGGCCACCCTGTGGGGTCAGTCACTTGACAGAGTTGGAACAACTGTCTAGTCTTGGAACCAAGAGCATGTGGTAGCCCACATCAAAGGCATCAAAAGGCACCAAAACCTGGTTTAGTATTTTTAAAGAAAGCCAAGATAACACTTCCTATTTCCCTTTTTTACTGCTTCCTAAAATAGTATACATTTATGAATAAAAGTCTACTGTAGGGTCATTCTGATTACACTCCAGCAACCGAGGCTTTTCTGTTTACAAGGCAACAAGGGCTTTGGCCTCCGGTACTTACTCTCCATTTTGAAATGCAACCACACCAACTTCATGCATAACAAAAGGATCCTCAGGTGCGATGCTCAGAGCTTGGCCAAAGAATCTTTCAGCCAACTTTGAATTATTGGTCAATCCATATTCTAATCCGATATAGAGCATTGGCAAATGACACCTAAAAACATTGGACATTTCACATATTCAACACCAGAAGCTTCATAATTCAGCAGAAACTAATCAACTTCAAATCCTTTCTGCAAAAACATTTTAAACAAAGCCAAAAACAGAGCATTAAATTTTAACACTTCACTTACTAATAATGAATGTCTAATGGGCTTTTAGACTATCAGCTGCCACTTCTAGAATCTATCAGCAATCTACTTACCTTTTCATTACTCTACAGTAAAAAACAAAAACAGAAACACAACCAAATGCTCTCTAAAGCAGAAGGGCAGGGTCTACACTGCCTGTCTCCCTCCACGATGCTCATGTCATGCCCTAGCCTGACTGTCTTCCTGCTTCCCCTTCACTGACTCTGCACTGTTCATCTTCCACGTGTGTTCAAGTTCCCCTTTATGAAGCTGCTTCTGACTCCCTCACGTGGATTCCCACTGCATCTGCTATTATCCATTTACACTGAAGAGTTCTGAATTAAGTCATGTTTATTCTATTTCATATCCTCTGAAACAGTTCTAGGCATAGAGTAAGTACTAGCCACTTTTCAATGGAATCTTCTTCTCTTCACACCATCAGACCAGTTAATTACATTGAAGCAAACACAGTAGGATCATCTTTCTTTGAAGACGGACATAAGAACGTCTACAAATACTGACTGACGGGTTGGTATGTGCTTTGGTTATAATCTAGAGTCATGAGTCAAGTTAAGATTTTATCACCTACAGAAGGGTAAGGAGAAATCCTTGAAAAGGATCTACCTGGAGAAAGTACTTCCAAAATGGCAGAGTAAAGACCTACAAAAATCTACTCCTCCACAAAAGCAACAAGTCAGCTTGCAAAAATTGTCAAAATAAACCTTTTCAGAACTTTGGAAGTTAACCAGAGGCTTATAACAATTGGAGAAGTGAAAACAGCTGAGCTGCACAGTAAGAACAGCAAACTTTGTGATGTTTTGACCTGTCCTGTTCCCGTCTCCCTTCCCACAGCTCCACATCAGCCTAGAAAATCAGCAGCCTCACAGTGTCTAGAGAGAACAAAGTGCGTTCAGAGCTCCTGAAACAACCCCGAGAGAATCAACACTATCTGACCTGACCGACAGCTCCCTGGAAGTTCCACTCACAGCCGGTCCTTAACTGACTGGACGTGGAGCTCACTCAGTGAGGAGAGCTCCATCCCCAGGACCTTTGTTGAAACAATCGGTGGTAACTGTTTAACGTTAACTTGAGGCAGCTATACCATCTGAGGCAGCAAGAGATTGGCTAAAAACTTAAAAAGGAAATGTGGGGGTAAGATGTCCAAAAGGTGCTCTGAAGAGCTCTAACACCTCCTGGGGGAACCACAAAGCCACACACCCACGTAGGAAGACTGGAGGAGGCCCTCATCTCTCATCTCTGGGCAACCCCAGGCTCAGTGCAGGCCCAGGGTCCTTCAGCAAAGAGTTATGACTATTAGTGTAAGACATAAAAGGAAGCCACTAAGGCAATGGAGCACAGCTTCGGTGGCCTCATATGACAAAGAACACAGACTTTATGGATTAGTTCATCAAAGCCACCACACACAACAACCCTGGCCTGGGTATGGAACATCTGATCCCCATATTTGCCATAGTACATTACCTCAACTCCCCAGTTTCCATAAAAAATAGAGAGAATTGCAAAGACACAGAAAAGTATGGCAATATGGGAAAAGCAGTCAATGGAAACTGGAGGAGGTCCAGATGCTGGACTTAACTAATCAAACACTTTAAATATGTTATTTTAAATATTCAAAGAACAAAAGGAAATTATGCCTACAAAACTGATGAAGAGAACAAAGTCTCACCAAACAGAAAATAGAGATGAGACAAAAGTATGTAACAAAGAACCACACAGAAAAAAAGAGTTGAAAAGTAAAAGAACTAAATAAAAAATTCACTAGGAGGGTTCAACTAGAAAAATCAATGAACTTGAAGACATCTCAGCTGAAATTACCCAGCCTGACAAACAGAAAAAGAGGAGCTTGTGGGACACACCACCAAGCACAACAACTTATGCATAATGACAGACCCAGAAGGTGAAGGGAGGAAGCCAGGGGCAGAAAGAATATTTCAAACCAAGAATATGTGGCTCAAAAACATCCCAAATCTCAAAAAACTCCAAGTAGGATAAACTCAGAGAACCACATATAGACAAATTACAGCTAAACCACTGAAAAAGATGACAACAAAAATCTTTAAAGCAGTAAGAAAATACAACAAAAAGTGTACAAGAGGGCCCCAATAAGATTAACACGTGACTTCTGATCAAATACCTGGAGGCCAAGAAGGTAGATAGATCACATGCAAAGTGCTGGGAAAAAGAATGCCAACCAAGAATTTTATACCCAGCAAGACTATCCTTTGAAGATGGAAGTGAAATTAAGCCACTCCCAAGGAAACAAAAACTGAGAAGTATTGTGGCAGGTTCACCTTACAAGAGAATTCTTCAGGCTGAAAGCAAGTGATCCCAGATAATTTAGCTCCAGATGAAAAAATAAAGAATACCTATAAAGGTGATTATGTAATTATAAAAGACAGTATAAATATAAATTTCTTCTTTCTTCTCTCAACTGACTTGAAAAGCAACTGTATGAAGCAGTATGTATATAGCTATACTGTTGGGCATACCATGGACAGAAACGTATGGATAGATGGCGTCTCTAACTCAGGAACAAATGAAGAGAACAAAGTATGGTAAATAATAAGGTCAGTATGACGAATGACATACATACTTGCACTCCTCACAGTTCCTTTGAAAAACAGTATTACACACAGTAATAATTATAACAATATGTGACTAAGAGAATTCTTAGCTACCAGACCTGCCCAACAAAATACTAGAGTCTCTTAGGCTAAAATGAAAGGACACCAGATAGTAACTCAACTGTACATGAAAAAAATTAAGTAAAAGTAACCATACAGGTAAACAATGAACAGTATAAATGTATTTGTTTGTGACTTTTTTCTTCTTATTTAAAGGACAACTGAATAAAACAGTAAGTTTTAGATTGCTGTTGATGGGATTATAATGTATAAGATATAATTTCTATGACAAAACAGAACAAAGGAGGCAGGAGGGATCAGAGCTACAATGGCATAGTTTTAGTATACCATTGAAAGTAAGTCAGTATGGTAAAGTAGGAAATGTATCTGGTCTTCTCCTCTGGTTCCTAGCACAGAGCCACTACAAACGCTCAGGATTCCCTACGTCACAGGAGCCTTCTGTTATGATGGGCCCCTTTTGATCGCCCCTTATGTTTCAGGCGACTTAGCGTGGGGCCCCTGGATAGCCTCAAGAGCGGGCTGATTATCAGAAAGACCAAGTTATGAGAGTGCCCGCTGAAAGTTCCCACCCACTGACCTCCCTGGAAAGGGACAGCTGGTGATTCAGCTCTGTAGGAAAGAACTCTGAAACAATGAAATGCAGAGAGCTTTCCAGCTAGCGAGCCCATGGAGGTGCAGGGAGGGCAGGGCACCCAGGGGACACAGAAGCTCCACCCACCCCGGTGCACATACTGGCCCTCTGTGTCTCTTCCATTTGGCTACTCCTAGGTTATGTCCTTTATAATAAATTGGCAGATACAAGTAAAGTGCTATCCTGAGTTCGGTGAGAAATTCTAGCAAATAATCAAAACTTAGGGGGGCATGGGAACCCCTGGTTTAGTCAGAAGTGTGAATGGCCTAGGGCTGGTGACTGGCATCTGAAAGGGGAGGGAAGTCTTGTGGGACTGAGTCCTTCGCCAGTGTAACTGCAGGAAGGTGGTGTCAGGACCGTACTGCCCTGGAGGACCAGCTAGTGTCTGGAGAATCAGAAGACTGTTGCTGCTGGAAAGCGCCCGGGTTGCTGTTTATCCAAACTAGATTGCTTTAAAGTGTTGACTGTAATGCCCAAAATAACCACTAAAAAAAAATCCTCAAACTACATATTTTAAGAGAAAATGGAATTAAAAGGGCACATTACATCTGTCATAGAGAAGGCAGTAATGAGGAACAGAAGAATAAAAAGGGATGTATGACACAAAAAAGAGAAAAATGGTAATCATAAATCCTACCTTATCAGCAACTATATTAACATAAGTAGATAAAACACCACCAAAAGGCAAGAAATTGGCAGAACAGATAATAAAACCATGATCCAACTATATGTTTTCTATAAGAGGCACTGTTTAGATTCAAAGTAATAAGCAAGTTACAAGTAAAAGGATGGAAAAGAACACACCCTGGAAACAGTAACAGAGGAGGGCTGGTGTGAATGTACCAGTATCAGACAAAATAGACAGAATGTGTTACTACAGACAATGAAAGACATTTTATAATGATAAAAAGCTCAATCCATCAAGATACTAACATGAGGGACCCAAAATACAATATTCTACAGTACTAGTTGCAGGTTTCATACCCCATTTGCAGTAATGGGTAGAATAACTAACCAGGTGGAAGATCATCCAGGAAGTAGAAGATGTGAACAACACTGTGACTCCATCAGACCTAAGGGGCAGGCAGCTATTCTACACACACCCATAAGAGCAGAGCCTCCATGCACCAGAACCCAGGATGCAGTGTGTCAGGTAATAAATGGATTGAAATCACACACAGTATGTTGTCCAACCACAGTGGAATTCAATTAGAAATAACAACAGATGGAAATGTGAGAAATTCACAAATATGCAGAAATTAAGTAACACACTCCTAAATAACTAATGACTCCCAAGAAGAAACCATGAAGGAAAATTCAGAATATTTACATAATTTCAAACATTTACCCAAACACAGGGCAAGTTTAGAGAATGCAAAGCTGTTCTGATGGGGAGGTGAAACTGAGGGAAAAACAGTATTTATCTTGATGAGCTAATTTGAATTTTTAATTAAAGTTTGTTAGGTTGGGAAACATTAAAGATATTAATCATGTCATCAGTTATCATTGGTTTGATTCTTAGCTAGGAATTATATAATAACTATTCTGGGTTTGTGAGTACCCAGAGTAGAAAAAAAAAAAAAAACAATTAGCAGACCCCAGCATGCAACTCAAGGCCAGTTATCAAGATTTTTCTGTCAACTTGTCAGACTGCCAGACTGGGGATGTATGCAGACCCTGGAGTCCAGCTTCAGCAAAGACTGGAGAAGGTCTCACACATCTTCATAGATAAGGAGAAAGCTGGACTGGGTATAAGGACCTTTCAGGTGGATCAGTAACTGGTTGAACAATTTCAACCTGGAGGATTATTTCTAGTAATATGTTAGTCATAGATTGAAGGTATGTGTCTCTCCCAAATTCATGTGAAGCCCTAACCCCCAATATGACTGTATTTGGAGAAATAATAAAGGTTGATGAGGTCATGAGGGTGGGACCCTGGTTCAACAGGCTGAACCATTTAAGAGGAAGACAGAGCAGGGCACACTCTCCACCGTGAGAGGATGTAGTGGGAAGGCAGCCTCAACCAATCCGGAGCTCCCACCAGAACCTGAGTCAGCTTGCAACTCCTACCACAGACTTCCCAGCCTCCAGAACTGTGAGGAAATAAATGTCTGTTGTTTTAAGTCACCCCATCTCTGGTGTTTTATTATGGCAGCCTGAACTGAGTAGGACAGTTAGGGAGTTATTTGACAATATTTTCATGGATGACTAGTTAGATATGAAAGTCATGTGTCACATTTGATATAACTTTAAAAAGCTGAGGATAATAATTTAGATGCAGAACTGGGTACCAAAATCTGATAGTCTGAAAAAGTAAGTCAAACCTAAGGAGATGAAAATCAATACAAATAAATATATGATCCCACTCCTGAACACTACAAGCAAATTAAGGTAGCTAACTTCTACTGAGTGCTTTCTACATCTCAGACACTAGGCAGAGTCTTTAACTGGCATTGTTTCAACTACTCCTCATAGTAGCCTAGGTGTAAGTATTGCTATCATTCCTACTTTTTAAGACGGTACATGATTTGCCAAGATCACTAGGCAGTCTGACTTCAGAAGAGCACTCCGAACTACCGCATTCCCACTACCTTTCACACAGTTGGAAGCGGTGTTTGGTAGAGGCAGCCCACATGAAAGGGCACTGAAAGGTGTAACCGACGCTGACTCCAAAGAGTCAACTGGAATAGTATCAACAGTCTTCTCCCCAAAGTAACTTACTCGTAGGGTACACTTACATCAGTTAACATCAATACATTTACTGCCAATACAAATACAGAACATGGGCAAATACAGTTCTGCATTATCACTTGGCCACATCAAATCCTTTCCGGCATGAGTAGGATATACTTAACAATTTTGCTCATGACTACTTGCATTCTTGCCTAAGCCCATGAAAACGCGCTTCCCTCTCATCTCTCCCCTCGCCTAACTGCCCAGCAGCCTTTCCTTAAAGCCTGCGAGGCAAAAATCATACCACCTGCTTTCTCCCTCAATTCCCACTGATATTTCACAGTCATAAACTACTAACAAGATGCACATAAGGCATTCTTGTTGCTTAGCAACCACAGGGCAGTGACAGAAACATCAGAAATCTCCTTGTTAGGCGAACAAGCCCCTCTGGAGCAGAGCCCGCCCCGCCCTACCCTTTCATCAGCTGGGCCGCTGTGAAGTAGGCAGCCATGGCTTGGTCATGTTCGCTCTCCACTGCAAAGGAGTGCCCATAGGCTATCCACGCAGGCCCGTAGGTCTTCTCCAGCGTGGTGGCTTTGCTGAAACGAGAAGTTTCACCCAACGACACAGTATTAATTCTTGAGCTGCTGGCTAATTTTATAGAAGCTGATGGCTTCCAGGTCATTAGAATTAGATAAATGAGCTGTCAACCTTTGCATTGATTTATTTAAAATAAAAGAATGATTAATAAATAGCACAGGCAAATTTTTAAGAAACTTTAGGAGAGGTCCGCTTTTTAGGTACTATAGTTAGCATTCTGTGTAGAATTTACATATATTACTTACTCCCAAGACCTTTATTTCACAACCTAGTAGATAAATCATGGTAGCAGCACCATGTGCTGGGAACCTGTTTTGTGCCTGGCACCCTCTGAGATGCCTTATATGCATTATCTAGTTCTAATAAGGTGCAAGATGGGTTATTTGTATTTTGAAGAAAAGTATACTGAGGCTGGAAAAATTAAGTGACATCCTACCGATGGCCATAAGAGAATCACCCAGGTTCCAACAGACTGGACCACACTGTCTTGAGCAGCCACAAGTAGTCTTCGACCAACAGACACTCTGGTGACCCACACAAGGATTAAAGAGCACAGACCGCAAACAGGGCAATATAAAGGGTGAGGGTCCCACATCCTAGCACTTTATGTTCTCTTGTTTTCTTTCCCCCAGACGTCCTCAGTTTCATGGAGAGTCCAGCACTACATCACAGAAGCAAAGCTCAAAAGAACTATCATGACACGAATCACCTTCCTACTCTGGGAGAAGCACAGAGTCTCTGAGATGCTCAACACCCAGCTGACTGGAGGGCCCCCCACTCTTGCTTCCTAGTGCAGGATCCTCTTGGGTCATCAATTTTCCTAATGATCCTGGGAATCAAGTGTTACATTATTCCTTTTTTTCAGAAGAAAGGGTCAGAGAAATTATCTTTTCCAAAGAATTACAGCTAGTAAGTATCAGAACTTGATTAGAATTCAAGTCTTGTCCAAAGTTTATGCACTTTCCCTTAGATCCATTTTCTATTTTGTTCACACAGAGGAAATCATAGGCATTATTACTTTAAATCTTTAGTAATTAATTCTTCACATATTAGACATTTTTCTTAAATAAATGAATAATAATGGCTAAGTAGTTTGACTGGGTTGCATGGAGTTCCTTCAGCTAAAACCAGAGATCCTTATACAAGCCAGTTTACTATGCCAAGGATTTCGTTTTACAGTTTTAGTGACCCTAACCTCATGTACGATTTCATGTAATTTCAAAACTATTAACAAAAGAAGTCCTTCAAGTAAAAGGTTAATAGAATTTCTGTAAGTGAAAACCAAAACCTCTCAAACTACTTTATATTAATCTCTACTGTTCCATATTTATTATTATTTATAAATAAAACTTCAAGTATGTTATAAGCTCCTTGGGAACAAGGTACACAGCACCGATCACTAGACTCTCCCCTCATGACATCTTATAAAGATGAGGTACGTAACTGATGCAAGCTGAAGGGAAGCTGCTGAAGAAGGCATTCACTCTTTCACACTGTGTTCAGAGTCCTTAACAATTACTGTATTAAAGAGGATGAGCAATAAATCACTTCCTACAGGCTCACCCCAGGGGAGGAAGGCAATAAATTCATACCTGAGATATCTTCTGGCATGTTCATTTTTATGACCAACCATGAGATAGTAGCATCCCACTGCAAACCAGGACACCTAAAATGTTCAAAATTTATCATGACCAAAGGTGCTTGACTTTGAATAGGCAATCTCTAACAAATTAGGCCAGAGAGTAGGTTAGACATTCCACCACATAGTCTAGTTAAAATCAGAAACTTCTCTGGGCCAGCTGTCTACTAACGGACCTCTGGCCTAGACTGAGGTTCTCGAAGAGCAGATGCTTCTCAGCTCAACCTCAAGATGCCCTCAATCATGTCCCTGTAGCACTCCAGACAATATGGGACTCCTGAACCCTACCTGCTGTCAAAAACCAGTCTGAGTCCTGATTTCCCACCTGCAGTGTGTCCCCCCGGCTCACCCTGGTTCCACCCCATCAGAGGACTTCTCTTTGCACTGGTTTTGCCTCTTTACAAGTTATTTTCACACCAGCCTAAATGTGCAGATTCGTGTCTAAGACCTAGACCCTGACCTTAACTTCTTTCTAAGTCTTAGTTGTGACCTACAGCAATTTTGGAGATGCAATGATTCAGTCAGTGAACAGTTCAGTAAGTTGCCTTATCTGTGCAATCTGGGAAGCCGCCAAGAATTAGTGCTACTTATGGAGGGTGGGTGGGTGTGGCTTTCACCTTTCATATTTTATTTTTTGGTATGTTAAATATTTTTAAATAAGCATATATAATTTCTATAATCAGAAAAGAAAATTTTGTTTTACTATTTCAGCAAACTAAAAAAGACCTTCATGGATCAGAAGAGCTACCGCTGCCTTCCAGTCATCACAGGCACTAGGAGACTCTGCTCTAGCAACTTAAAACAAAACATTATTTGCTTGAATTTACATATATGTTACTGTCTAAACAGTGTTAGGCATTTCTTCAAGTCAGGTGAGAAAAAAACACAGCAAGGGAAAAAAAGGATTTATATTTACTTACAGGATTACTAGGATATAAATCCACCAACTTATGAGAAAGATAAAAAAGCTCTACATTAGGGAGAAAGAAAAAAAAAGAATTAAATCATTCTAGCAAATGAATTTTAGGATATGACTTTCCACCACTTAACAACTCTTTATGATCACAAATTTTGTTCTCACAGCAATTATTTCATACTTCTTTTCTTTCTAGATAAAAAAATCCATTTGCCTAATGAAATACAGAATCTCTGTGGGGCAGTTACTACAGTTATGTCACCAACCCACTCACAACCCCCTTACCCCATACCAGACCCCTAAGCGGGCAGAGCTCTTGCTGAGGGACTGGAAACTGGGTGAGCGGCATGTGGCCAAGCACAGCACAGAGCCTGCGGGTCATCTCAAAGAGACTCACCCACTGAAACACCCATTTCTCTCGCTCCACCAGCCTGTTATGAACCATGCCCACACCCACACCCAGTTGGGTTGGCCAAACTCTTCAGTTTGTCAGGAAGTTGGTAAGATAATTTCCTCGAGTAACATGTATGCAGACCCGGGCTGTGACCAGACCAGGGGCACGGAGCATCTCCAACAGGCCTCCAAGAGCCGGGATGCGCCAGCCCATACACCACACCTTGAGCAGCAGGTGCTTGGAATTCCAGTGGCTCTCCTCCTCCTGACAGAGCTCACAACTTAGTTTAAAAGATTTAAGGGAGAATTTAGTCCAAACACAACAAAATGTTTCTGAAATGTTAAATATGGAAAGCACAAGTAAAAAATCTGCCTCCGTCCAGCTTCCAAACAGTTGCTAAGTCCTGCCGTACCAGTTTTCTGACAGACTGCAAAAGAGAGGAAAGGAAAAACTGCCCCCCAACACACTGAACCTAACACACCTCAGGCTACAAGTTCCATTTGGGAAAAGGAAGCAGGACGGAGGAGAGAACAGTGCTCTGCTGAGACGACACACTGAGCCACTGGTCACTTTGATAACCGTTTCTTCCCCAGAGTCACCTTCACTGTAGGACCCATTATGTTGTTCCTTGCAATCTCAATTATCCAGAACTTGTGAGCCATTTCAAGAGTTACAGAAAATATTTTGGTCTTATAAATTGTTTAAGAATATTCTTACCATTTGCTTTATTCAGCTCCACAAGTGTCCCTATATGCACAGGTAGACAACTTGCATGGAAAGGGTCTTTCTCCATTGCTCTGAAAGTCGAAGCAGGACATGAGCACCCTGAGACCACCCTGACGCTCACCATGCTCAGCGTACGATGTACAGTGTGTACTGACTGACACACCACACTCATTACAGTGTGCTCATCACCGCAGCACCACACACAGCACTGGGCATCCCCACACCTGCTCGCCTTCCTACCCCATCACCCCAGGCTGCTGCAGTTACGGCAATGATCAGGCTATGATCAGGCTACGGGCGAAAGGGCAAATTAAGTATTATCACACATATTTACTTTAAATCAATAAAAACGTAATTTAATAAAATAAGTAGTCTCATTGTTTAGGATAAAAAACAATGTATTAAAAATATATTTGTCAATTAAAATTTTTAGGATTTTAAGGATTTTAAGATCTTTTGGATTCAAAAGATCTGTTAAAAATAGTATATGTAATTTAGCTAAAGGTCAAGTTTGAACCATGTATGCTCGAAAATTGGTGTGGGGGGAGAGAGTTTGGCTAGTTAATGAGCCTGACTAAGCACCCAGTATCTACAGGATTTTAGTAATCTGTACCTTATCAAAGAATGTATTTTATACAACTATGTGCCAGAATGCTCTTTTCAAACTTGCAAATTATCAAAGACTGGTATGAGAGACACATATAATCCCAAGTTAATGGAAAAAACCTATGAAGGTGCATAAGCCTATGCCTGTAAATTGCCCTTTTAAGACACACCCCGTTAGGTTCTCTGCAAATGGTAGAGTACCTTAAATTATCATCTATTAGTTCAAGATTACTTAGAAAACACGTCCCACACATTTCCTAGGTGAAATGGGTTGGACTGTTCCTATGCAAAAAGGAGGGGATATACTTACACAGAAGTGAGCTTGTAGCACATTTTAAAATCACAGTTATAATAATGTCTTTCAGCTAAAGACACCACCACATCCAGGTTCTCTTGCAAACCATCTACAGACTCAGGGATGACAGTTTCACTAGGCTTATTATACTGAAACAGAGAAATGTCAACATGAGCTTGGTGAGCAACACCAAATCAAAAGGCAGGCTCAGTCAGGCCCAAGTGTTTAAAGGATTTGCACAAGGACACGTGTGAGCCTCTGGAAACTTTTTAAACTTCAAATTTCATCAGTGGTCCTCTCAATAATTTTGATTCTCATCTCAATTTTATCATAGAATTCCCAGGTAGGAAGTATTTCACAAATTAGAAGTTCAGGAGGCATTAGAAAAGACATCCGCATTTTCACACAACATTCCATTTATCTGATAGTTCAATCTTTTATAAGCAGTCCCTTGGAGAAAGAGATATTTTTGGAAGCTTTCTTAGGAATCATACCATATGCTGTAAATAATCTAAATCAATTCTTGCAAATGTGTTAAATTAATAATTTTTAAAATTTAACTAGCAAAAGAACAGAGGCCAAATTTAATGAGAAATATATTTACATAAAGCAAATACTCTGTATGTTTACTTACCTTTTTTAATTTGTTCTCAAATAGAAAATGTAGCAACTCCTGTTCTTCAGTACAGAGCTTGCTAAGAGGTAGTGATTCAAGAAGTTCTTTTTCTTAAAAATGTAAAGGAAAAAAAGAATGTCCTCACAGTATTTATGGGGGAAAAAAGTCAGCAATGGAAAAATATGCTTCTATAGTTTTTGGACTAAGTAAATCAAACTCAAAAGAGAAAACAAGATCAAAATGAACTATAGGACACAATGACAGTGGCTTCAAAGCCGGCCGCCACCTGATGCCAGTGATGGGAGCCGCCTGGAGGGCTGTGCCATGGAGCCTCACGGGTGAGTCTGGTCACTGCCAGACTCAAGAGCCAGCAGGCCACTGTTCCCACCTCAGCACTGCTGACACTCAGTGCTGATGCTTCTCTGATGTGCTGGCTGCCCCTGTACCACTGGCTGCTCAGCAGGAGTGCTGGCCGCTCCTCACTAGAAGAGGTCTCTGCCCCTCCCCTCTCCTGCCTACTCCCCAAGCTGTGACAATCAAAGATGTCTTCAGATAATGCTGCTGTCCCCTAGGGGGTGACCCACCCTCGGGGAGCGTTCCATTAACACAACCGCCCCCCATTTTCTCTCAGTTTTTCCCACCTACCCATGGTGAGTTACTGCGCACATACTTGGTCAACGGTTCTCTGACCTTGTTGAACCTCAGGACCATTTGGGAGATGCCAGGGCTCCACCATCAGACACCGACTAAACTGGTTTGGAGGAGGGACCTGAACTCATGTTTTCAAAGCTCCTCAGGATATGAAGTGCTACCAGGTTGAGAATCACTGAGTCAGATACTGAAATCTTGGTTTATACTACTGCACATAACTTCTCAAAAAGATGGCCTCACCACGTCACCATCCCTGATGATTCTGACGTGAGCGGCACTGCCCAGCACTGTTCTGCAGTGGGTTACATATCTGAAGACATCAGTGAGGTTAATAGGTCTATTTAAACCTGTACACAGCCTGCTCTTGATTCTACAGATTTCAGAGAAAAAAAATCCAAGCAGTATTACACTAAATATAAAAACACCTGAGTTTCCAAACCTTCTTGGGCTGTCAACATGTGGTGTGATGTTAAAAGATCAAATGCCTCAAAACAATAGACATCAAGCTTCAAAGCTTCTTTATAGCTGTAGGTAGCGAGGGTTCGGTTATCTAGAGCATCATAGATTTTCCCTCGTAAAAGACAAATAGAACTCTTTATCTGTAGGGAAAACATGAAGAGTCACATACTTAGGCCAATACTTTTAAACCTAATTTTTTATCAAAAATGACGTATTACCCAAAGGCTGAGACTTACTTTTACGTCTAAAAGGATTTGTTCCAACTCTCATAGTATAAATTAATAGAAACATGAAAACAAAGCAAATGTCTCTAATCTCTTCCCTAGGCTCTCCTCACTTCAGAAAATCTTTACAACCAGAGTGCGTGTCACTGCTACTTTGTTCCTGATTTGTTCTATCCTAAACAGGGTGACATTCAGAGACTGCAAACAGCACAGAGATACCAGATCAAACTTTTGCCAGTTTGGTAGCCAAATCTCAAGGAAAGAATCCTAGTAAATATTAGACAACTGGCAACAATGTAGTATAGAGGTTAGGAGCATGGCTTTCTGGAGCTGGACAGACCTGCATACAAATCCCAGTTCTGACACTTGCTAGTGACCTTGGACACTTGGACAAGTCTTGGCTGCAGTTTCCTTTCCTGGACTATAGGTGAAACGGAGTATGCCATTCCTGTTACATTATATAATCTTGGCCAGCACAGAGTTTGCAGTTCACCCACATATAAAGTATATAAACCGAAATGTACAAAAATAACATAAATAATAAAACCAAACCACTCCCTGGAAAGAAAGACACAATTTAAGATAATCAGATTTCTTGGAGGGTAAGGGGTTAGCACAAAACATTGTCAAAGCACGGTAGGAAGGGGTGGTTTAAGGCACCCAGTACAAGAAGATCTCAAGTCAGTGATTTCAAAGTCAAGCATATGAGCACATGATCCCAGCTTCCAACTGATGCTGATACATGTTTTGGAATCTTCTTGGGTTTGGGTGGGCAAATTAAAGAAGATGGCACCAAAACTGTTTAACATGGTGACACTCAAGTAAAAGAAGGTGCTTCGTGTTTGGTACGGCATGGGGGTAACTCTGACTGACACTACAGAAGCACGTGCATTACAGGGTGACTTACTGAGGACTGTGACACTTCCCAGTCACTGGAGGGGTCCTTCAAGCCACTTTCATCCTTCAAGTGTCTCTCAAATAATCTCTTGTTGATTGGCTCCTCCATATCAAGGATATCAAGGGCCTGCTGGTATTCTTTGGCTGCATACTATGTAGAAAACAGAAATGCCATTCACCCCTCATGACTTCTAATGCTAGATATACAAATCCATTATTATTTAAGTCTAAATGTCTAAAGCAGAATTTTCTTCATGCATGTCAGCTTTTAATAAATGGAGATTCAGCATTTTACGTAAATAATTCTTAAAAAAGAAGGGATTTCCTCACAAAATGTTTTAGTAGTCTGGCAAGCACCATCTCTGGAATTCTCACACAAGTAAGGGATGCATAACATTCATATAATTAAACTTCTATTAAGTAAATTGAAACCATGAGTGTACTTACATGGCATCTAGCTGCAAGGTAACGACATGCTTCATACAACTAGGAAAGAAATTAATCTATTATAAAAGTGGTCAAGATAGTATGCATCTTCAGTCTAAAGAAAACTCAAGCATGAAGTGAAAAAAGCTATTTTAATAATTTCTCTTTTTACCGTTGAAGAAAATAAATCCAATCTTTTTAACCTATATTCAGCATGAACCTACTGTTTTACTAGGAACTGAGGATTCAAAAAGGAGTAATGATCTGGCCTCACGGAGGTTATAGCAGGGGAGACAAAAACACACCACACAGTTTCTTTCTTAACTTTGAAAGAAGAGCATACAAAGGGCTAGCCAGCTGAAGAACAAAACCTCTCCAAGGGGCGGGTGCAGGAGGGACTGGCCAGCAGTCCAGGCACTGAGTCTGAATAGTGGCCACAAGTCTTAGGAACCACGAGCAGTCAGCAGGACTGGAGGATATGCTACACGTGCTGATTCTGGTGGGCTAGGTGCCGACCAGAGACCATCAAGGACCCTGGGTATCTAGTAATGCACCTGATTTTATCCTATAAATGGATATCACTCAGTAATGGGAATTACTGAGTGCTACTGTGACATCACAAGATCTGTGTTTTAGGAAGACTACCCTGTCATAGTTAAAGAGATACTAGAGGGCAGCCAAGGTGGGAAGTAGTAAAAATGTTATAGAAAGAGACAAAAGAGGCTAAAACAACAACAGAGACAAATTAAAGGCTTGACATGCATGACTGGTAATAAGATGGAAAGGAATGTCCATATTTAGGAAATAGATATTTTCTAAAGACCCAATATTTAGAAAACAGAATTTTCAAAACTTAGTCTGTTTGACTGGGGGTGGGAGTTGGGAGGGAAGTAGGTGATTGAAATTAAGAATAAGAAATTTTCTCTTTACATTCAGTAAGAAAAATTTAATCCTTTAAAATAATTTTGACATAAAAAGAACATACACCTATATAATAATCTAACGACATTTTAGGAAGCTCTGAAAAGCTTTAAGTTCATACAATCACTTACTTTGTCCAGTTTCCGTGACCGAAGAGCATGAGCTGCTCTGTGGTACTGTGCGGTCAGGTAAAGGCATTGAGCCAGCCAGTAAATGTCCTGGGGTTCCTCTGGAGAGAAAAATTACAAACATGGGTAGAGATGCAAGCAAGGCAAATGAGATTTTTAAAGATAGAGAAATCAAGAAAAAATTAGAATTTATCACTCACCATGTGAGAGTGAAGCTACCTTATCTGCCCAAAATAGAGCACTCTGATACTGTTGCTG
Source organism: Manis pentadactyla (assembly GCF_030020395.1). Lineage (NCBI taxonomy): Eukaryota > Metazoa > Chordata > Mammalia > Pholidota > Manidae > Manis > Manis pentadactyla. The sequence continues at coordinate 66,491,505 of NC_080035.1, read as the reverse complement.
TATCAAAAAAAAAAAAAGAAAAAAGTCATTGGGCTTGTTATTTCAATAGTTTTAAACAAAAATCGAGTATCAGAATGCTATATACATCAACATCACGGTACTTTAATTCAGGTATCACTGATACACAATCTTACAAAGGTTTTACATGAGCAACACTGTAGTTACTACAATCCCCCCTATTATCAAGTCCCCACCACATAACCCATAATAATCACTGTCCATCAGAATACTAATGATGCTATAGTCATGACTTGTCTTCTGTGCTATACTGCCTTCCCTGTGCCCCCCATATATTATGTGTGCTAATCATAATGTCCATTAATCCCTTTATCCCTCCCTCCCCACCCACCCTTCCCAAACTCTTTCCTTTTGGCAACTGCTAGTCCATTCCTGGGTTCTGTGAGTCTGCTATTTTGTTCCTTTAGTTTTGATTTGTTCTTATATTCCACAAATGAGTGAAATCATTTAGTACTTGTGTTTCTCCACCTGGCCTTTTTCACTGAGCAAAACACCCTCTTGCTCCATCCATATTGTTGCAAATGGCATTATTTGTTTTATTCTTATGTCTGAATAATATTCCATTTATATATGTACATCTTCTTTATCCATTCATCTACTAATGGACACTTAGGTTGCTTCCATTGCTTAGCTATTGTAAATAGTGCTGTGATAAACATAAGGGTGCATATGTCTTTTTCAAACTGGGATCCAGCATTCTTAGGGTAAATTCCTAGGAGGGGAATTCCAGATCAAATGGTATTTCTACTTTCTGTTTTTTGAGGAACCTCCATACAGCTTTCCACAATGGTTGAACTAATTTACATTTCCACCAGCAGTGTAGGTTTCCCCTTTCTCCACATCCTCGCCAGCATTTGTTACTGTTTGTCTTTTGGATGTTGGCGATCCTTACTGGTGTGAGGTGATACCGCATCGCGGTTTTAATTTGCATTTCTCTGATGATCAGCGATGTGGAGCATCTTTTCCTGTGCTTGTTGGCCACCTGAATTTCTTCTTTGGACAAGTGTCTGTTCAGATTCTTTGCCCATTTTTTAATCAGGTTATTTGCTTTTTGTTTGTTGAGGTGCGTGAGCTCTTTATTTATTTTGGATGTCAACCCCTTATCGGATATGTCATTTATGAATATATTCTCCCATACAGTAGGATGCCTTTTTTGTTCTACTGATGGTGTCCTTTGCTGTACAGAAGCTTTTTAGTTTGATGTAGTCCCATTTGTTCATTTTCTCTTTTATATCCCTTGCCCCAGGAGATATGTTCATGAAAAAATTGCTTATGTTTATATTCAAATAAGTTTTGCCTATGTTTTCTTAGAGTTTTACGGTTTCATGACTTACATTCAGGTCTTTGATCCATTTCGAGTTTACTTTTGTGCATGGGGTTAGACAATGATCCAGTTTCATTCTCTTACATGGAGCCGTCCAGTTTTACCAACACCAGCTGTTGAAGAGGCTATCATTTCTCCACTGTATGTCCATGGCTCCTTTATTGTATATTATTTGACCATATGTTTTGAGTTAATATCTGGACTCTCTATTCTGTTCCACTGGTCTGGGGGTCTGTTCTTGTGCTAGTACCAAACTGTCTTAATTACTGTGACTTTGTAGCAGAGCTTGAAGTTGGGAAGCAAGATCCCCCTGCTCTATTCTTCCTTCTAAGAATTGTTTTGGCTATTCAGGGTCTTTTGTGGTTCCATACGAATTTTAGAACTATTTGTTTTAGGTTGTTGAAGAATGCTATCAGTATTTTGATAGGGATTGCATTGAATCTGTAGATCACTTTAGGCAGGGTGGCCATTTTGAAGGTATTAATTCTTCCTATCCATGAGCATGGGATGTATTTCCATTTGTAAGTGTCCTCTTTAATTTCTCTCAATAGTGTCTTGTAGTTTTCAGGGTATAGGTAAAGACCACTTCCTTGGTTAGGTTTATTCTTAGGTATTTTATTATTTTTAATGCAATTGTGAATGGAATTGTTTTCCTGATTTTTCTTTCTGCTAGTTCATCATTAGTACATAGGAATGCAACAGATTTCTGTGTATTAATTTTGTATCCTGCAACTTTACTGAATTCAGATATTAGTTCTAGTAGTTTTGGAGTGGATTCTTTAGGATTTTGACGGCAATACAATATTTTTTACATGTACTAGTAGTCTCTCAATCCTATACCTCAGTAAGGTGAGTTTCAGTTCAAAGGTATAATAAAAACACTCATAAGATCTTCAATATATGGTTCAAAATGTAATTTCTTGGGAAAAACACATTGCAGAAAATTTATCATAAGCTATCTAAAACAGATCGTTTAAATGAATATTTTGCAGTATCTAGTTACTAGTCATGGTTGTCTTTTTACAATATTTGCCTCATAGATGGCACTCAGGCAGGAAACAGGCTGCCAGTCAGTCAGGGAGGAGGACCTCTCAATGCATGGCTGCAAGCCAGCTCAGAGTTAGATGAAACGATGGGAAAACGCCCCTCAGGCCGCCCGGCATCTCACACGGGCAGAAGGCATGTGCTTAGGAAGCACTAGCGGTAAACCGAATGCAGCCTCCAACGCAGGGCAAACATTTGGCGGCATCTCTTCACACCCAGTCTGAACACTTCACATTGAACATGCTTTTCCTCCTCTTCTTGGTTTCTAACTTACTGGGAAAGCATGTATTTCACAAAACTAAGTGATGCGGCTGACTCTGGAGACACTTCTTCCCTAACACTGCTTGTTGTTCACTCAAGGAGAGTGCAAAGAACGCAGATGTAGTTAACGTGGATTTTTTTTAAAGTTCTGATCTGAAACAACAGGCTTGCTTTTATCTTTACTGACTTAAATCCGGCCAAATTACAACTCAACCTCTCGAAAATTCTCTATTAGCTAAATTCACAGACCACCTGCAACCGTCCTCCCAGAATAACCTCTCCCGGCCCCCTCGGCACTGAGCGCTCCCCACCTTCCCGCGCAGAGCGGTCCCAGTTCTGCGTCCCCGGGCCCCCGTCCCTGACTGCGAGGGGCGCCAGGACCCCGGAGAGCTGCGCCTGCGGACGGAGGCTGGAGGCCGGCCTCCCCGGCCCGGGCCAGCGCCGCGGCCAGGACGCCCACCTGGTCCAGGTACTGCCGGACGCGCTTCCGCAGCCGCTCCAGGTTCATGGCTGAGCGGCCGCCCCGGCGCGCGCGCCGCAGCCGCCCCGCCGGACTGCACGCCGCCGCAGGACCTGCGCCCCGGCCAGACCTAGCCGGACGCCGCGCGGTCCCGGGATCTTCCGCTCTCAGCCAAACCCCGCCCCGGAAGTCCTCCAACGCGTCCCTTCTGGCGCCGGAAGCGGGCCTCCTGCTGTTGGTTCCGACGCGCTCTCTGGGTCCCTGATTCCTGCTCCCGGGCCGTGCCAACCGCGCGTGTCCGGGTCGTGGGCGGGCGGGTCCATCGTTAGTGCGCCTCGGCGCGGCGTCGGCGCCCAGGTCCGGAGCTCCCTGAGATCGAGGGCAGCCTCCCCGTGCGCCGGTTGCGGGGCAGTTGGGCGAGCGCCCCTATTACTCAGTGACTCGTTTTCCTCGCGAGTAGACCTGAGGGGACCGGCCCCCGGGCCCCGCTCGGGTCGTCGCCGCGCCCAGGTGCCCCGCTTAGATGGTCTTTTAGCAGCTCGGAAGGGGCACCCCTCACTTGCAGGTAGAGGCAGCTGTGATCAAAAACGTAAAAACTGAAAAACCTGATTGGTTAGAACCTCGAATCCACACAATGGGATATTATTCATCAATAAAAACGGGTTGTTGGCACCTAAAGCCACATGGACGAGCCCTGGGCTTAGTGAGCAGCCGCCACAAAGGGCCCGTGACTCACTGACGGAGGCGCTCATCACCACTCTGGCTCCCTGATTCGGACTTCGCCATCCTTTCTGCGTTGTCCACTTTGGGCAAGAATTCTGATTAGTCAGTTAAGCCAGAATCCCCCACCTCGGACTTGTGATCACCCTCCGTAAAAGACCAAATTTCTCATTCCCTACCACCCCCAAGCGATGTCTGATCAACCCGTCCTGCCTTCCCCCGAGGCTCCTGCTAGGTCGGTTTTAGACAGAATCCCCCCTTTCCCGTTTTTTCTTAGCAATTTCCATGCATAAACTCCCACCCTGCCCCTTGGCTGTAAATTCCCACTTGCCTATGCTGTATTCTGAGTTGAGCCCCGTCTTCCTTCTGCACTGCAAATCTCGTCACAGTGGACCCTATACCTATAGAGATACCTACCCACTTTATTCAAAGATTTAAATAAAATCTTTCTACTATGCTTTGACAAATGTCATTTGAATTATTTTTCTTTAACACCATGTATATGAAATATCCAGAATAGGCAAATAAATGGAGAGAGGCTGTTGATGCAATTGTGAATGGAATTGTTTTCCTGATTTCTCTTTCTGCTAGTTCATCGTTAGTATATAGAAATGCAACAGATTTCTGTGTATTAATTTTGTCATCAGGGGCTGGAGTGAGGGATGGGGTTGGGTGGATGATAAGTGACTGCCAAAGTGCACGGAATTCCTTTTAGGGTGATGACAGATGTACTATCATTTGCAGTGTTGGCTGTATAACTGCATAAACTAAAAGCAACTGAACTGAACACTTTAAATTTTGCAGTGTGTAAAATATATTCCATAAAGCTGGTTTTAAAAAAAACTTCTTTGACAAGTTGAATGCAAAAAGAAATATTCGGCAAATGTTTTTTACTTGGCTCTGTGCACATGGTGCTGAAGTAGGTGTGCAAAGATGAAAAAGCACATGTACTACCTCAGAGAACGATATGTGGTGGTGCATGTAGATTTTTCAGTCTAATGGAAGGAAACAGATGTGTGAATATGTAAGGCATAATAGAGGGTCTAACAGCCAATACTACCCAAGAGAAAAGTCAAGTGGCAGATAAGCAATGGAAATGGAGGGGACAGAAGCTGAACCTTCCTTCCCAATACTGAAGATAAAATTTTTAAATAGAGGTGATGCATTCTTGTTACCACCACCCCCAACAAAAAAAAATGAGGTCAAAAGACAAGCCAAGGAGAAATTAGAAACCTACCATAAAATGCTAATTTCCTCTAGATATAATAAGCCAACATAAAGAGAGCAATGGCCTAAAAAAAAAAAAAAGAAAGAAAGAAAGAAAACAGGTAAGTGATATAAAAATATAGTTCATAGGGAAAGATGCAAATGGATTCTAAATATAAGAAAGAAATCTAACTTCACTCAGTGAGAAAAAATTATAGTAGGGTGCCACTTTAAAAAATTTTTTTTATTTTAATTTTTTATTAAGGTATCGTTGATAGACACTCTTATGAAGGTTTCACATGAAAAACATTGTGGTTCGTACATTTACCCATATTATCAAGTTCCCTCCATAGCCCACTGAAGTCACTGTCCATCAGTGTGATAAGATGACACAGAGTCACAATTTGTCTTCCCTGTGCTACACTGTCTTACCTGTGACCCCACACACATCATGTGCAGGGTACCACTTTTCATACATCCCAAAGATCGAAAAGGTTGGTGATACTTTGACAAGAGTGGAGAAACAAGTCCTCATATACTGCTTTTGTGAGTGGTAGTGGTATACTCTTTATGGTGAACAAGTCAGAATGTCCTCCAAAATATAAATGTACAAACATTGCCCTAATGTTTCTAATTCTAGGAGACATCTTATAGAGATGCCATTTGCATTTGCATGTGTGACCTGCTTTGTAAGGATAGTTATTACAGCACAGTCTGTAAAAACAAAAGGTTAGGAACAACTTCATAACCATCAGGTGGGAAATGATCAAAGAAGTCAGGATGTGCTCACGTAATGAACGGAATGCCGTGCAGCTGCTTCACAGAACAAGTCTGGCCTATGTGTTTGGATATGGACCAATATCCAAGATATTAAGAAGGAAAAAGCAACATATAGGAAAATGTTTATCGTATGCATCCATTTGGGTAAAATAGATAGCTAACTAAAGAATGGGTAGAAAGATCCTTAAAGTGCCCCTGAAAGGACACATTGGAAAACTGGCAGCAGTGCAATGGCCTTCTGGGAGGAGTGCTGGTAACTAAAAGATGGTGGGCATGTAAAAGACTTTCCCTGGGTATCTTTCTGTGCCTTTCTAATTTCAGACTATGAATATATATTTCCTTTAAAAAGTAGATATAACTTTTATAAATACAAAAACCTAAGAAAGAAAATGCTGAGAAGCAAAAAGAACATAAAACTTCCTCTAAAGAATCCCAACCACTCAAAAATTCTTCTCTCACTACTTTTGTGAGTAACCTACCATACCCTTTTCTATGCCTACATGTACACTGGGTAACATTTTGAAATTGTATTTTTAACTTTCTTGTCCTGGATCTTTCCCTTCCCTTCTCCTTTCTCCCCACCCCTTTCATGCGAACAGGTTGTGATCAGCTCTGTGCTTGTTAACATGGGGAAGGCATGCAGCAAGGTGTACTTTGAGCTTATTTTCAATTGCTTCTTTCACTTAATGATACTTATATATAATTATGTGCATATTACCTCCTTAGGTTTTTTCTTTTGTCATATGTTACACATGAACACTCTCTTTACTAAAAATTTCCACAATAAAACTGTTTGCAGACTGGGAACATTCCCCATCTCTCCTCATCTTCCCAGAAAGAGTCACTGTGAGTTGAGCATTTTCTGCTCTCTGCTCTGTGCTTTAAATGGAATGTACTGTGTACATTTACAAATATATCTATTTTTCTTTTCTACAAAAATGGGTCTATAGAAAATGCAATTATTCTGAGAATGGGCTTGTTCATTGATATATCTAAGAGATCTTTCCGCATCAGAACCTGCTTTGTTCTTTTTAATGACTGAGAAGTGTTTCATGTTATATTCATCAGACTAGTCTGAGTTATAATACTATACAAATTAGCCCTTCAGGTCACACCTGAATGGCTATAACGGTTAATTTTATGTGTCAACTTGAATGGAACACAAGATGTCCTTATCTTTGGTCACAGATTATTCTGGTTGTGTTAGATGAAATTAACATTTGAGTCAGTAGATTGAACAAAACAGATTGCCCTACCCAATGTACATGGGCCTCATCCAATCCATTAAAGGCCTGAATAGAACAAGAACAATAGAGTAAGAGGGAATTTGCTCTCTATGTCTAACTGCTGAGCTAAGACTTGGAATTTCTGCCTTAGACTGGAACTCAGGGCACCGGCTCTCCTGGGGCTCTGGCTTGCCAACTGCAGATCATGGGACTTCTCAGCCTTCATAATCACATGAGCCAGTTCCTTTTAATAAATTACATATGTACACACACACACACACACTCACACACATATTTCCTATTGGTTCTGTTTCTTAGGAAAGCCTGGATTAGTACAGTGGCCAGTTCTTCCAGGAAATCCTTGATCACTCCAACGTGGGCTTATGTGTCCTTCTCACACTTTTTAGTAACTATTTCCTCATAGAAACACAATTGTAATTGCCTCTTTATTTTCTGCCACTATAGTCTGAAGACTCCTTGAGGGCACATACTGTGGGAGGATGTGAGGAGAGGAAAGCCAACAGAATGTCCTCTATTAGTCAAACCACCCTTGGGTATTTGAATGTTTAGTAGAGTCCCCGAATCTCCAGTCACTACCTGAAGTGGGTCTCCCCAGGCTAGCATCAAAATGCTGGCAGGGCCACCTGCCTTCTAGGAAGAACAGAGACCTTGCCTTTTCCAGCTTCCAGAGGCTTCCCATGTCCTTCAGCTCATGTCTTCTTCCTCCATCATCAGCAGAGGACTGTCTTCCAACCTCTCTGACTCTGACCCACCAGCCTCCCTCTTTCACTTAAAAGGACCCTGGGGTTCCATGACATAATCCAGAATACTTCTTTATTTAAAACCCTTAACTTAGTGACCTCTGCAAGGTCTTTTTTGTTAACTTGTAACATATGCACAAGTTCCAGAATTAGCTGTGGATGTCTGGGGGGCTATTACTCTGCCCACCACATTATCTAAAGAAGTCATCCATCCAAAGTCAAGCCTTTGTCATAACAGTGTAAGAAAATACAGATGGATCAGAGAAAATCCATCCTTTCTACTGGAAATGAACTCAAAGTGCATGGACCACCCTCCCCAGGACTATCTCATTTCTTCTTTCCAACACAGTAGCCAAGAGATTTACCCACTCCTTACCAGATCATAGCTATGGAGTGGGGCGGGCAGACCTCTAAGATGCAGCCAAGCAGGAGAGTAATAAAAGTGAAGGCTGAAGAACCCCTCTGAAAGAATTTGGAGCCTCCCTGCAGGGCCACACTGAGGGCAGAGACAGGAGACAGGCATTATGACTGATTTTCAAAATAAGCCAAGGTATGAACAGTATAGTAAGAACAGGAGGGATTCCATCTTAAGGCTAAAGATTCAATTATAAAGAAAAAGCCGAATTGAAAAGCAAGATTCCTAACGTATTCTTTCGTAAACAGCCAATACCTGAACCCACCTTAAAGGCAAGGCAAACAGTCTTAACTAATATGTTCCCAGAGGGAAGCACTATCCTGGAGAGGAACCATATCAATAAATTTCTTGTGTTAAGTTTATTTTACAGAATTATCTGGAGGACTAATAATGGAAGAGATGTGGTGTTCCTCACTGGAGATAAGCATCTTGAGATCGCTTGACAAGTTTACAGCCTCTGACCCTTTGTCACATTCCTGAAAATCTTTAAAGGACAGAATCCACAGCCTTTTAACTGTGCCTCCTCTCTGAGGTTGACTGCACTCCTCTTTCTTTAAGTGTGTGCTTTTAAACAGAGCTCTCTCGCTGCCCAACTTAATGCATTTTGTCTCTCTGCACTTCCAGTGGTAAGCGTCTTTGTCTCTTTGCTATTTCGTTCTATTTCCAAGTCTTCACTCTGTCTCTGTTTCACTCCAGATAAGTAGGGAAGGGCTTCTGAGAGCTCTGATTTGGGCCTGCAAGTTCCTGACTCCTGGGTGACCCGGACAGAACTGCAGCTGTACAATCACAGTCCTTAGTAGCCTGCCCAAAAGTCTCCTTTCTTTGGGAAGCTCTCAGAACATCATCTCACTCCATTCTGTCCTCTGTGGCTCCCCCAGAACCTGGGATGGTAGGGTCTTAGTCCCCATGCCATGCAGATCCAAGCAGACATGAGATGCCAGGTGATCCCGGCCTTAGGAGTTGGCAAGGGGATTTGCCATGTGCTGAGCAGGAGTTCAGTGAGTGTCTCTCTCTCTCTCTCCTCACCCACCTTCCCCTCCCTCTGCACTTTCCTGCTCTCTGCTGCTTGCAAGGCAGCTGCCATTCACTGCTACTCTTGATCTAATGAATTCCTTCCTTACCTACACTTGTCCAACATGTTTGAGAATTCTTTCTCATCCAGAGTCAAGAACCACCACCCCCAGCCCCATCCAGGTTGAGGTTTCACCTGGTGTGCAGGGAGAGACATCCCTGGATGCAGCTGCCCAGCACCACCACTGCAGAGGAGGCAAGAAGTTCGGGGAAAAAGGACGCCCTGGAGTTAGACTGCCTTGGCTCAGATCTCAGGCAAGTTCCTCGTCTGTAGAATGGGGATGATAATTGTTCATATTTCATTGCAGTGATGCATATAGGATTCAAAGAGATAATTTATGTAAAGTGCTTAGAATAATGCTGAACATATTGTGACAATATATACCAATATATATTGCATTCCATTATACTATTAATAGCATTTATTAGTAGTGCTAATAGCCAGACAGTCTTGCTAACAAATCTTAGAGACCCAAACTAGCTGCGTGGAAACCTATCCAGCCATTTTATGGCATCCATCTCAAAATTAGACAGTTTGCCCCATTTGGACGAAGGCAGTTCTTGCTTGTCTCTGGACTGCTCAGCTCTATGGAATGGCTAACTAGCAGTAACCGGGCCACCCAACACAGTTTCTGGGGCCTCAGACGGGCCGGGCGTTTCTCCATCACAGTGACTCGGACAGGGTGGTTTGTCACACCCCATTTCATGTTTACAGTCTTTATTGAACATTTCTTATTAACCTAAATGTCCTAGTGAAAGCCATATTTTTAAATGAATAATTAGTAGAGTGAATAATAAGTGAAATTACAAAAATGTCCAAACTTTTCTTTTGATCAAGCTCATTTTTAAAAAGAAAAAATAAAATGTGCATTTAGTTTGGATTACAAGCCCTTAGTAAATGAATCATGTTGACACTTGAAGTTTGAAGTCCGTACATCTTTTATTTCATTCTGTGTGGCCAGGATCCTCAAATATTTTCATATATTAGAAGCTTTGCAGCAAACGTGTTCAGTAAAGGAAACACATACCATTGGGAGCACAATTAATCACTTTCTTCCATTTTGTTCTTTCCTGCTCTTGATGGCAGCTCGAGAACCCACTCCCTCTGCACACATCAAAACGCTGGTGGGACGCTGCCTCTCTGAAGAACCCAAACCTTGGAATGTTTCATTCAAAGCCCCCAGAGGCTCTAAGTAATGACCAATAACCACATGAGACCTCTCCATCTCCACACTACCTTTCCTTGGGATGCCCTGCCCTCGCTCCCTCCCTGGCTGCCGTGGTGGCATAAGCCTCATGGCACAGGACAGGTGCTGAGACTGCCCCAGGGGCTGGCCGGCTCTCTCAGGGCTCCCCACAGAAGGTGAGCACAGTGTTCTTGGCTATAGTAGAACTTCTATCAATGGGTCCCAGAGTGCTCTAGTTATTATAATTTCTTGTTTCAAATGTTGTTGCTGGAAATATTTAAAATCCATATCGGTTTGCTTTAGTGAGTTAATCAGTGTGATAAAGGAAATATAACGATGGAGGCTTAACCTGCGGAGTGCTGCTCTAGGCTGAGCAATGGCAATGTGACAGTGGGTCACTGCAGGGTGCAAGGGGAAGAGCACAAGAATAAACTCTGTGCTGCTACAAACTGAATGTTGGCATTCCCTCCCAAATTCTCACATTGAAACCTAACAAAGAATTTGATGTTACTAATGCCTGCTCCCCACCCGCCCGCAGGAGGGGCCTGTCCTTTGCCCAGCAACTCCAGGCCTGTCTCAGCCTGACCGAAGATCCTCTCTTCTTCTTCAGTGGCCACAGTAACAGTGAGAAGGTGGCGTGGCCTCCCTTTCCCACAGAAGCTCCATTGCCCACTAGCCAGGTGTACAGGCCTGAGCCCTCAGGGGTCCTGGCTACCAAGACCCAGCCGGCCATTGTAGGGCAAGTGACCACAAAGGCCACCCACCACTATTTCCTCTCTAGAATAATAGCTTAGTCTGGATTTGGGTTTGCTTTCTCTGCCCTTCACGTTTCTTCAGATGACCACCTGTGGGCTCTGTGACCACCTCATCTGCCCTTCAGGGTTCTGACCAATGAGCTGAAGTAGGACAGCAGCTTGTGCCCGCGGGCTCTCCGGGCTCACCACGCACAGGTGGTCACGCTTGTTCAAGTATCAGCAGTTTACAAAGAGGTGCAAACAGGATGCGTGTGAGTGCATGCATGCATGCTGGTCCGTATATGGGAATGCATGCATGCAAGTGTGTACGTTGGGGACCTACACCTGTGCCTTAAATTCAGGGATTAGATGTCACCGCTCAGGTGTCTGGGGGCGATAGAGGTCAAGAAACAAGGGCCAGGGCAGTGTACCATGGGGGTAGGCAGAACAGCTTGTCTTATGCCCCTCAAATGGCCTGTTCTCCTGCAGGAATAATTTCCACCACCTTCAGAATGGAGCAAGGCAGGACCATCTGTAGAAAGAGAACCAGACATGGACAGCAATCAAGCCGAGCATTACACTGGAACTGCTGATGTCAGCAAACGTCACACTTGGTGATGGGACACTTTCTTCCTGATCAGGGCTCAGTATTCTGCATTAGTACATATTGGTTGTGAACAATCAATTATTTTGCTACAACTTACAATTTGATGGAGATATTGGGGAAAACATGAAAAAAAGAGTGTTAATTAGGGAGGTTGGAGTTGTGGGCTCCTTAAAATTTATTGTCAAACATGTGCAAAGAGGAGATGTGACATTCAGTGCCCGGGACCGGTGGTGCCAGAGCCCTGGGCCCAGAGGGCAGCGCAGGTGGTGCTCCTCCCTAAGGACTGTGGGGCCTGGCTGGCCTGGGGCATTTCATTTCTGTGGACGTCCCGGCTAGGCGGTGTGCACATGTCAGGCGGGGTCCATGGAAGTGCGTCATGAGGCCCAGGTCTCAGAGCCTCGGAGCCAGTGAGGACCCTGCTGGGGTTGTTTGCATTTTAGCATGGTGGGCACAGCAGTGTGGGTCACTGTGCCCATTTTGTTGCAGGTATGGAATCAGCCCTAGTCTCAGGCAAAACTTCGAATCATGGAACACAGAGGAGAAGGCATTTGTCTGGCACAGGGCTCTTGAGGGAGGATGGAAATGCCCGTTCTGGCTCCTGGGCAGCTCTCCTGCTCAAGCCCTGGAGCCGAGCACTCAGGGACCGCAGGCTTGGTGCTCCGCGGCAGCAGAGTCCCAGCTACCTCCTGTGTGTGTGGTTGAGTCTGCTGTTGGTCTGTCCCCCAGTCCTCATGACACAGGACACCTTCTTCAGCAGCGGGTGGCTGTCCCTGTCAATGACAGAGAGGTGCTCCTCCTCCAGCTGTGGACAGACGGAAGAGGCCATGAGTGAAGCTAATGCTGTTCAGCCATAAAATCCAGATGTGAAAGGATTCTACACACTGACATTAGAAAGTAACATGACGTTTTGTAAAATTTAGAGCTAAGACCTAAAGAAGTGAAGTATCTAAAATTCATCTTGGACGCACAATGGTTTCTAACGTTTCTTTTTTCTATTTCAATTGCTACCTCTTTCAAAATTCCTCTTTTTCAGAGAAAATTTCTTGTGAACAAATCCAGATTAGACATTAGGAATTTATTCTGTTATCTTCCTTGTGTATTTACATTGAAAAGAAGGAAGTCTACAGTGAAAGTACAAAGTTCTGAACAATAAATCTTGGAAGCATAACTCACCAGTGGGTGGATACTGCAGGTCAGTGTGGTCCCCAGGTGAGCCTCTTGCCCAGGTTTGCCCCAGGACTGCTCCGAGTTTAAAATCAAAGTCTCATTTCCAAGAACCCCCTCAGTGCCCAGCAGGTTAGGAATGTTGGTCACTCCATTCCTGGAGCAACAGCAAAGCATCACATGGGAACTTGACAGGGGTGCAAATTCTGGGCCTGCCATGGACCTGCTGAATCAGAAGCTGCCCTTCAGGACATGATGATGCAGCTCGGGACTGGGAACCTGCTCCAGGAGGTGCAGGGCTCCTGGCTAGTCTGATGAGGGACCACAGAGGGCTTGAGTTTCACAGAAGCACCTCTAGTAATGCAGTGGCTGGGCAGGATCTGGAATAACTCCACAGGGCTGGTGAGCCTGTGGTTTGCCCACCAGCTCGCCAGGGAGCCATCCCGACTCAGCCCCGGACCTGCCAAGAGTCAGGAGCCTGGGTTTGCCTGGGTTGCTCTGGGCCACCTTCCAGGGTTCTGTCTTCACTTGTGGGCACTGTCATTATTTCCAGCAGGTGGCACGGGCTAATTACTCTTGTTAGAAATCTGAGTGCACCCATGGTTGACTTAGTTACTGAGACACCAGATGTATGTATCTGTAAAGCGCTTACAGTCAAATCATGCCATCAGCAGTGATGTAGAGAAGCTTGTAATTGGCGTAATTAGTACTTATATGCAGTAGTGTGTAATTAAAGAGAATATTCTCCCAGGCTCCCAAAACACCAAGACTGGTTATCAAAGATTTTTTGAGGGAAAGGAAATAAAGGATCACATTCTGAAATTTAGCAACTGTTTACTGATCACATTTTAATTTACTGTGTTTTATAGGTGACATGCTGATGCTGCCCAGTACTGGTCAAAATCTGTGAAGTGCCTCCACTGGGACAGAGAAGAAAACGAGATGACTCAATGATGTGTGTGGGTGCCTAAACACAATCTCTTTTATTTCTTAAGGAGAAAATTTGAGACAATGTAAAGACAGTGTCCTTATAAATTTTTGTCTATCTCCATTATTCACAGTTCCCTTCAAATAAAACGTGATATGGGTTGTTTTCTGCCACCTGAGAAATTGTCCCATGTGGTGCCAACTCCCAGTGACTTTCATGTGTGATCGCCTGCATGCTCAAGGATTGGTGTATTTTGCAAAGGAGTAGAGAACAATGATTAGGGGCTGCTCTGAGCAGGAGCAGGAGCTGCAGGCAGAGGGGGCCCCCAGCCCTCAGATCTGCCATGGGCTAGCACAGGATGCTCAGTGGTCACAGCGGCCTGATGGGGCTGCAGGGGGCCCCCGAGAGTCCCAGCTCACAGTGGCGTCCCTCAGATGCATAGGGATGCTCTAGGTTCCTGGCACTGTGTCTGCAGGGTGCTGGCCCTTGGACGCCATGGCTGGTCTCATTCCCAGATTCTGTGAGAGACGTTAGGTTGGGATCCACAATGACATGGGCCTCTCAGAGTTTTGAGCAAATAGTCCTGTAACTCGTCCCAGTAACTCAGCCGGGAATAATGCACTTCATACAGTGCTGGGGAGTCAAATACAGCTGAGCCCCCCTCAGGGCTCTGTGTGGAGCTGGGCTTCGCCTGTCAGCTCTGAGAGTCTCAGAGAACAGCCAAGATTCAAGGGCATCATGAACATGGTTGGGGATTTTTTAAATTCTGTTTTTGCAGAAGGCTTTGAATACCTGAGTCTGTGTGAACAGCCTCATGCTGGTGATCACACAGCAGTGCTTATCTATGTGTAATAAAAGCCAGCATTTAGCTTAGACGACAAAAGGAATTATGAAAACAAAGATGAAACAGAAGTACGAGGTCCCCTCAGGAAAGAAGGACCAGATACTGTCCTTCTGAATAGGGATTTCAAAATGCTATACAATCATTTTTTCTGATTATTTCATTGGGAAACTAAAATGCAATGGTGCTAACATCTTAGCAAGTGAGAACAGAGCTGGGAACAAGATGTCAGTGCTCAGGGTTTGTTGTGAGCACCTTCACTTCCCAACTCTCTACCTTAAACCCACGTGAGTTCAAGAAAATAAATCTGTGATTCCTGCTCCAGGCCATCTCAGTTGCCTTTATAAACTCAGCATTGAGGGCGAGAAACGAATTTGGGGAAACCCACCAGCAAGGAGCTCCCCTTGGGTTATGGCTCAGAAACTGTGCTGGCAGCTTCCTATCTGCTTGCCTGACAAAACCACCAGAACTCCAACCTCTGGGACCCTTGATTCATTGCTTAAGAGGGTGCTGGTCGGCAGGCTGCAGAACAGCTATGAAACTGGTAAAGTCCTCAATGACACAAAATGATTATGATGTCATGATCTTAATTCTCACTTTGATGTACCTTTAAATTTCCATTTGGATCTAACTACTTTTCTTTTTGTCAGTTTCTTTTTCAGTGGCTAACTTGGATGGCTGTGAAAGTAGTCTGTGTGTGTATGTGTGTGCACATCTGTGTGCAAACGTGTGTCTGCGTGCCTGTGGGCACACTGTATGTGTGCACGCATGTGCACATGCATGTGTGCGCATGCCCATGCATGCATGCATGTGTGGGTAGGCCAGACCAGGGAAAACGCACACACACAAATGGCAGGCTCACTTGCTGGCATCAGACTGTCCTGAGCAAGGGTGTTGAGCAGCAAGTCTCAGCTCCCTTGCCTGGCTCTGGAGAGAGGAAGGAAGTGGCTGGCTAGCTGGGAGGTGTGAGCTCGGGCTGAGACTCCCTTCTGGGAGGGCCCAGATGTAAGCAGGGGCTGGTCAGCCCTGGGAGTTCTGACCAGCTCCGGAGCATCCCTGGGTCTCAGTGTTTTCTGCTCAGCTTCTTATTGACCATGGTTCAAAAACCACAGTGTGTGAGGTTCAGAAATCCTGGGCATGCAGAAACTGGGACTGCTACTGAAAAGTTCATAGACTGGGTGTGCAGCTTTGGAGAAGTCAGCAAGCCTCTGTTTCTGCACTTGGTGGGAGTTCGGCGAGGCAGTGTGTGACATCCTAGTGTGGCGTGCGGCATGTGGCAGATGGCAGATCTCAGGCCTTTCAGTGCTGTCATTCCTAGTGCTGGGTGGATATGCCAATTTATCCATAGAACAGATTTGCAGGACTTGAAAAATAGAACCTACAGAAGCATCATTCTGAGTGCAGATCAGTGCTGGCTGTTGCTGCAAAGTAAGGTCTAAATTAGATATTTTCACCTCACCAAGTCTGGGAGAGACAGATAAGCAATCAATTCCATATGTAATAGGTCAGGTCGTGATAAATAAAGCAGAGTGAAGAGCTGAAGGATGAATGGGGTGGAGAGGGCAGTTACTGGACATGAGGCCATCAGAGAAACCCTTCTGGCAGGTGTCATCTGAGCTAAGTCTTGAAGGAAGAGCGACATGTGGCTGTCGAGGGTCGGGGGGAACAGCCAGGGCAGGGGTCCCAGTGCAGGTAGCAGGGGGGCCAGTGGACCAGGAGCACAGGAGGTGAGGTCGGTGGACGCAGAGCAAGACCTGGTGGTTGCGGCTGCACAGCAAGCCTGACCGTTTAGACGGGAGGCCGGCAGGGTTTGAGAGGAGGAGGGAGTTGGCCTGCACCAAGCTTCAGAGGATGGTTCTCACTGTGAAGTCAAAGGCAGAAGTTTATTCCTGTGCAGTGCAGGGACCATACTTGAATTCATCCCAAATTTCTGGTCTGGTAAAATAGAAATGTATTCTTTGAAAATCTCCTCAGTGAGTCTACGTCCTCTCTCAACTCCACAAGTTCACTTTACAGGTGGCCTCAGGATGCAACAGGAGCAGTGACATCCCAGGAGTCCTCTCACCACCATGAATGTGTGCCCCAAGTGCCTTGGACTGTGGACCACAGTAGAGCGAGAACAACAGGGTGCCCAGGAATGGCCCCGCTGCCCAGCGCCCATGCACACTCGCCTGCTTGGCCACTGTTCTCTGTCTGTCCAGGAGCCGCTGTCTCCACAGCGGTCGTGCAAGAGGCAGAGACGCCAAGACTGGGCCTGTGGGCACAGAAATTGGAAATTCAAGGTTCCCCCTCCAGAGGAAGGGGCCTGCTTATGGTGTTCTTTCTTAATTGAACCTGAAAACTGCAGGAGAGCCAGGATGGAGTGGAACTGTGGCCTTGCGTGCCTGGTGCCTTGTCCCATGCAGAGCCCAGGTGGGCAGTCCCAGGCCCAGGCGGACCATCAGGTAAAATGAGGAGGGGACACAGTGGCTTCTAAAGGGGTGTGTGCCTCTAGCTGTCTGGGACCTGGGTTAAAACTATGGGGAAAGACACACCTGGGGCTCAGTCTGCTGGTATGAGTATAGGAACATGAATTCAAAAGAGGTTTATGAATGTGTTCTTTTAAATTTCCCTTACTCTTGCTTTTAGAGCAGTTGAAACTGGTGATGCAGAAAATGCTTTGGAATGTGGTAATTAAACACTTTGTGTCAGTGAAAGGATCACATCACCACGGGCATTTTGTGGGTCATATTCTCGAGGGGCTCCTGGAGTTGCAGCTAGAAGGACCCACACTCTTACTTGTTTTTTCCCCACTTCCTAACCGGTGTGTCCTGAATAAGCTTGGAAGGAGCAGATGCCCCTAGAGAAGACCACAGCAGCAGGATGGGGTAGAGAGCAGATCTCACCCCTCCGCCAAGATGGGTGCTGACCTCCACACCATCTCCTCTCACTCTGTACCTGGGAGCACCAGTGTCTGGCTGGCCGTAGGTTCTGGGGCTCCTGACGGGATATGGGAGGGCTACTGACTGGAACAGGGCATTTCAAACTGTGGGTCTCAGCCAGTATGTGCTGGTGAATGGAAATAAAGGCGCCAGTGTCCATGGTATACTCCAAGGTAGCAGGAAATGCAGAGGGCATATCACTGTATTGTATTTCCACCCTATAATAGGCAATGATGACTTCAAGAGCGTGGGTTTTTGTAAGCTTGTATCATTTAATTTTTAATAATGGGTCTGTTTAACAATCAGCTGCCAAAATCCCTGAAGTTTAATGGTTGGAGCTCGTGAGCTGGTACCTCCAGTGCACCAGTGGCTCACTATCTAATTGAAAATTTTAAATTAATTAAAACTAAATAAGTCATATTAGTTTAAGTGAAGCTAGGATAGAATATAAAATGTTGGGACACATTATATCGAGTCATTGTGTGCGTGTATCAGGTTGTGACCAAAATGCATTTACTTTCAATAAGTTTGAGCAGCTGCTTCCACCCAGTGTTGGTTTGGGTGCCTGTGGGGAGGGCCACATGCCCATTCATGTTGCCCAAACCTCAGCCTTAAGAGAGCAATCCCAGTGGTCTGCTTGCTTCCTGGTGGAAGCAGAGGTAGCCAAGCCTGGGTGATGGAGCAGGTTCTGGGGAATGGGGCCCTGCACACGGGGTGGCAGAGGAGCAGGCCTGCCTGGGCTTCCTGGAGCTGCAGGTGCAAGCGCAGTTGAGTCTCCTGAGGTGTTGCAAGAAAGGACCTTCCCTTGACACCATCAACCGTTTGCTCGCAGGGCAAGGTGAGTAAACACAGGGCACACCCTTCCTGTGGGGAGCCAGATTTCAGTCTCCCCACAGGAGTGGGCGTAGGCCTGAGTGGGGCAGCAGGAGAGTCAGCCAATTACTGTCTACCACTGTGTTGTCCTGTTCAAAACATTTTTATTTTGAAATGTAGATTCACATGCAATCCTAAGGAATGATACAGAGACCCATGTGCCCTTCAGCCAGTTTCCTCCAGTGGTGACATGGCCCAGGATGGTGGTGACCATGGCGCAAGGTCACAGCCAGGAGACTGCGCTGCCGTGGCCGCCCCCCTTGGGCTGCTCCAGCTCCACCTGGACTTGCGTGTGTCTAGGTTGGTGTGACCCTGATGCGAGTGCTCCGTGTGGCCACCAGCGTGGGCAAGGCAGACTTCTCTGTCCTTCAGGGTCCCTCCTGTTGCCTTGCTCAACCACAGCCACCTGTCCCTCCCCAACCCTGACACCCCCGTCCGTCTCCATCCTTACAATTCATCCTTTAGGGGAATTGCGGCGTGTGGGACGGGCTCTCCTCTCTCAGCCAAGATCTACCCAGGCCGTCATGGGCATCAATATTTTGTTCCTTTTGCCGAGTGAAGTCTGTGAGCCGGTCACCTGCCCGAGGACCAGCTGAAGGCTGTTTCTGGGTTTGGCTGTCCCAAATAAGCTGCAGTGGACAGAGGGCTTAGTGCTTACAACATCTTTTGCAGGGCGTCTTCTTCCCTGGGGGAAGTTGCTCAGTGTGAACCTGAGCCGAGTCCCTCAGATACCAGCCTCCCTCTGCACTGGCTGCAAGCAGGCCCAGGGGGCCTGAAGTCCCCGCTGTCGTGCCTGTGGGGGCCTGGGCAGGCCTGGCAGACCCAGAGCAGAGCCAGTGTCCGCACTTCACCCATTGCCCTGTCCTGGAGCTCTGTCCTGGCATCACCAGGCTGAAAGTGGAAGGGCCCCACCCTTGCCCCAGGGCAGTGATGTTTCTCATTTGTAGGACACTGGCTAGCTGCTGTACCACAGCCCACAAACCACCCGTGGTCCACGCAGTGGCAGGCACCACTGTTATGCCCATTTCACAAACTTAGAGATCATTGGGGAGAAGAGTCACGTTCACATCAAATTATTTTGAAGGAATAGAAAGTAATTTAAGTGGTATGTCACAGACCATAAATGTAATAGACACAGTGTCAATCATTTTCATACTCAAAGTCAAATGAACATGTTACCGCCCACAGCTTTGTCTCTGCCTCTCTGCAGTCGGGGCCTTCCTGGTGACGCAGTTTGGCAAATGTCCTCCTCAGCCAGCTGCCACTGTCCACTCCTCCATGCCACCCACACCCTGAAGCTCTCGTGGACCTTGCCGGGTGCCGGGCGGCTCTCCAGTCTCCTGTGGCCATCACATCTTGGAAACGGGCCTTCAGTTTTCATGCATGCTCCATTGTACCTGCCCCTTGGAGACTCTCTACACCAGGATTTCTCTGCTGTTTGTCTTTCTTGCCTTACCATTCAGCTGAGCTAACAGCAGGCAGACAGAGCTGCAGCAGGAGCTCACAGCCCTCAGATCCCTGAGGTCCCGGGGGCAGTTGGACTTCTCTGGTGTTCCCACAGGACCGAGCAGGTTCTGGACAAAGGTTTGCTAATAAATTAGTTGCTAAACAGAGTAAACACTCATTACAATAAATTATATGTCTACTGTGTAAAATTGTATGTAAATATTATTAAAACCTTGAGACGGAAATAAAAATTCTTGTGTTGTAATGGTGGGCACATTATACATTTTGCCTTTTTGAAGTTTCTTTGCGATTATGTCGCATCTCTAAATATAATGTTTCACAGAGCAACAGCTCTTGCTGACCATTGATGAAATCTGTTTTGCACAGTTCTAACAGTGAGGCAGTTTGGGGCTCACTCTGGGTTACCGCGGCTCTGCAGTCGGGTCCCTCTGTGGTCAGGTGCTGAGTTCTCTGGGGTCCCAGGGTCACTTCTCCTCAGAGTGGGTACTGTGATTCTGCTGTGAGAATCCAGTGTCAGAATAGAGTCTTCCTAAATGGTGTGAATCAGGAAGGAGGGAAGGAAGGAAGGAGGACTATTATCATCAAATAATACTTCTTTGGGGATAATTTGATGGAGATTTTAGAAGGAAAAAAAAATCCTATCCTCCCGCCATAGCTAAGAAGACGAAATTTGGGGTCTAGTTAATTGCTGATTTCAGGATGTCTTCAAAAATACCTTGATATTTGGCTAATTAGGATCAAGAATAATAAGCAATCAAGGCATTACACAAATCTGTTCAGCAGGTAAATCCATTAACTATCGAGTTATATTTCACTCTTAACTCAAACTGACATTTGTATTGATGTTAACCAAATGGTATCCCATAAAAACTCTATTAAGGTCTTATTAGTGAAGATCGGACAGGCTTGGGCTATACCAACAATTCCCAGATGGTATTGGTTTTACACACGGAACTTCATTTCTCGCATTCACGGACAGCCTGCAGTTGACCCCAGGACAGCTGCCCTCTGTGGAGTGACCCAGGGGTCCAGGCTGCTTCTGTCTTATCTCTGAGTTTCAAAATGAGGCCTCTCACTTGCCATAGCAGGAGAGGCTGGAGAACACCACAGCAGCTTCCTTGGCTGCCAAGAGAAGGGATTCCTTCATGTTCCCAGGTGTGCAGCTCCATCCTGGGCTTGGAGAAGGGTGGACAGTGTGGCCCCCACCCTCCCAGGAGGGAGCCGCGGGTGCACATTGGCAAGGCCCACCCCATCCTATGGTGGAGGGGCCACATGTGGCAGTGTGGCTCACGTGCCCCTGGGCCCTGGGGTCCCTTCCAGGAGCAGGACAGGACGTCTGGGCTCGCACACTCAGGGGAGCCTTACTACAGGCGCACTCAGTGCGGCTTCTCTGCTCTGTGTGGCCCAAACAATGCGCATTGGAGAAAAATTATCCAGGGCATTTGTCAGCTCTGTGGCCATACATGATGGGCTGGATCTGCCCATCGCATCACATGCCTGGTGGGGGCACATCAACACAGCCCTGCAACTGGGATCCCTGAGGGGCTGAGTTTGTGGGTCCACTGCCTCCTCCAGAACTGGTATTAGAGGTGGGGCTGCTGAATTAAATGACCCTTTAGGTCTTTATGGGCAGTCACTGGCTCTGTCTCTCCCCCAGGATGTGTCACTGCTTCTGATAACCCCCTGGTATCCACTTGGCCTTCTCTGCTAGAACATCTCCTAAGCCACCAGACGACCACTCCACACCCCTACCGCTGCCATCTGTGCAGGGGGGATTCACTTGGAAGGTGACTGGATCCATGGTGAGCCACTCCTGGGCTAGGGCTCCATTCATATAGACCTCCCAAGTCCCACTCTCACTGGGGCATGACGGCCTTCAGGTTCCTGGGCACCAGTGGTGACTCAGACCCTGTACCCAACGGCCCTCAAAATGTTTAGGTGTTTTGTTTCCCCTTCTCAGGTGTACCATTACTTGAGCAAATAGCCACAGACTCCTTTGGGAAGTCCTAGGGGAATCTCCCACGTACAACGTGGCCAGGTCCTCTGCTCCCACCAGTGGGCTCTGGGGACAAGAACAGGCTCACGTCTGGAAACTGGGCTAGGGATTGTAACGTTATATTAGGACAACTTTCTTTGGCTTCTTGACACCTTCTGGGATCTCCTTTGATTATATAAATCGAGCAATACTCTTGCTAGCTGGCTGCCCCCACTGCTGAAGGTCCCACCAGCACACTGTTCATCACTTTCATAAGTGGTGTGTCCTCTGGGCTTTCCAGGAAACCTAGTCAAAGGCTTACAGAGTTTATTTACCCTCCTGTGCCCACTCTGAGTATTCGGGTGCTTGCACTCAGATGTGTGGGAGAACATTTAAAGAGGTTCCAAAGGCTGTACTGGGAGCATGGGGTACTTGCCAGTGGCCAAATCCTGTATCATGGTCGAATGATCCCAAGACAACAAACTCTAACCTCGCCCACCTTCACCTCCTGCCTCTCCAAGTCCAGCGTTCTCTGAATCTGGCTCTGCACTCAGTCTCCCAGCTCCCACTGCGTGGGTTTCTTGGGTCCTGAAGCTCCTTTGCTGAACGGACCTTTCTCCATCGGTGGACCCAACACTTCTCCAGCTGGGTGAGGCTGATGGGGTGGAGTGCTGTGGCTGGAGGCAGGTCTTGGGGCACATGTATGCCTTACAGGGTTTCTGTGTCATCGTCAAGCACAGAGAGAGCATTGCCTTTACAGAGAGAGGTGGGACACCTGTTCAGGTCCAGAAGATTTAAGGATACCTGGGATTCAAGATTTTTAAGGGCATTTACTCCAGACGACCCTCTCTCAAGCGTTGGGGTCTCCCTTCCTCCCAAGAAGGGTCCTGACCCTGACACAGCTTCCTTAGGCTGAGCACCCCACCTCCCCTGGAGCACCCCTCTCCTCGTCATCAGGCCCTGGCAGTGGTACACAGCATTGTTTTAGGCTCTCTTGCAGGAGATGAGGGTGTGTACGTACCGAGGAAGCCCTCTTTCTCTCACATTTTCTTTAATGGCCACAGACACCTCCTGGGGTCCTAGAGTTAGCAGCAACATGGGTTTGAACAAAGAGAAGCTGCTTGCCTAAACTCCACGCAAACCACCCACAAACGCCCCACGCGAGGGTCTTGAGAGGATAAACTGCCAGTGACCGAGAACCAGGCGGGAGGCTCAGTGGTCAGGGCAAAGAATGGTCATTAATTCTTCCAATTCTAAGCATTTCTTTAGGAAGTGAGGATGAAGCAGTGAAACAAACAGGCATGTATTCCAGCACACGCAGGGTGTGTGTGGTGCCCGCCCTGTGCAGATAAAGGAGAGGAAGTCGGGAGGGGGCCTGGGGGAGAGGAAGGGGCCCTGCGGATGCCTGGGGGTCAGCGGGGCAGTGCGGCCCTCGCCCTCCCTCGGCTCGTGTGAGTGGGCGCGGGAGGGCGCAGCAGAGGGCGTCGGGGGGAGATGCGAGCGGGGAGCCCGGGGCTTTCCTGCCCCCTCCTGCTCCCTGGGGGTCATCTCTGGACACACTCCGAGAGAACTCAGCTGGGCCAGGGAGTCCTTCTACGGTGATACCTTTAGGTCTGAGTTTCTTAAAACCCAGAGCACCGCCACTTCCTAAATTTCTCCACTGAGCTAATCACACAGATCCTTGCAGTGTAAGAAACCCAGGAGGTGGGGGCCAGGCCGCAATCGCTCCTGTCTCCAGGTTCTGAGACGAGGGTGGGCCGGGAGACTCCCACCCCGCTGCCCGTCAGCAACCCCGGCAGCAGCGGGGCTTCGGAGCGCCCCCGCCGGCGCCTGCGGCTCTGGGACCCAGGCCTCCCCAGGTCCTCCAGCGCGCCTCCGTCCTCCGTGCCCCCAGCCCCGGTCGCCCTCCCCTCCGGTCCCCTCCGCTCCCCACCTCCGGCGCCCCTCCAGCCCCGGCCCCTCGGCCCCCGGCGCCTCTAGCCCTCTCCCAACCCCGACTGGGCCCTTCCGATCCCACCTCTGGCACCAACCCCGCCCCGCTCCGGGCCTCAGCCAGTGGGGAGCTGCCGTTGGGCCATGGGCGTGGCCTCTCCGCTCCCGCCTCCTAGCCCTTAGCCAATGGACAGGTGGGAAGCCCCGTGGGCGGCACATACACGCCCCGCCCCCATGCAGCCCCGGCCAATGGGGAGCTAGCGGCCTGTGGGGCGGGGCGGCGGGGCGGCGGAGCGGGGCGGCGGGGCGGCGGCGTGGGGATTGCGCGGCCTCGGCCGGGAGGCTGAGGTTGCTCCCGCTGCATCCGAGGCTCCGGCGCGTCCAGCGGGGCCGCGAGCTCCCGGCGGCCCAGCGAGTATGGCGGTGGAGGAGGAGGGGCTCCGCATCTTCCAGAGCGTGAAGATCAAGATCGGTGAGCCCGACCCGGGGCGCGACGAGCGGGAGGTGGGCCGTGGGGGGCGCGGAGCGGACGGCAGACCGCCGACCCGCCCTCAGCTGCTGCGCGAGAAACTTCCTTTCTTGGGGGTTTCCTTGGGGTTTCCTGGGAGTATGGGCTCTCCGCGTGCTCCGGGGCCGTGGGGCCAGCGTGCGCGGGTCTGTGCGGTGGACGGGTGTGCGCGCGTGTGTGTGCGCACGTCTGTGCAGGTGGATGCGTGTACACGTGCGTGCGTGTGAGTCTGTGGAGGTGCTCTGCTCCCAGCTCCGTTAGGGCGGGGAGCCGCCGGAGCCACCCCGCCCCCCTCCATTGAGAACTGGCTGCAGAGCTTTTGGCCTCCAGCGCTGCCATTCAGGCCCTGTCACCGAAGCTCTGCCCTTCTCCCCGGGCTCAGAGGCTGGGGGAGGGACATGACCGCAGATTCTGCAGTGGGCTGGGAGGCTATATCTGGACTTCCTGGGTTTATCTGGAGAGATTTGCTTTTTCCCAGTTCTGTTTTATTTTGGGAAGGTGATGTGCAGTTTTTCTTCCCCAAAAATGATTGGTGCCTGGAGTGACTGTCACACATTGATGCCATAAACGTGCCGGGTGAGGGGACAGCTCATGCCAGAGAGGCTTCCGAGGAGCCCACGTGCTGAGGTCCTCAGGGGCCACGGAACTCCCTGTCCCCGGGGAGTGCCCCACATTCCCATCTGTTCCCACGTGAGAAAGGGCCGCTGGGAACAGTGCCAGGGACCCAGTGACAGTGTGAGTGTCAGTCGTTGATGACATTCGATGCTGCCTGAGGAATGCCAGTCACCCCAAGTCAGCGCGTTGTTTCCTGTCCACTTTATTTTGGTTTATGGGTCACTGCTGAGACACTGTTGATACTTGACTCGGAGGCACTACTGGTAGGATGTGGTAGCACCTCAGCCTTGAGGAGTCTGCCCGGGGAGGGTTTCTCTTGTTTACTTGGTTGAAATCTGCTGTCACTTTCATACTAAGAGACTCAGCATTGCACTCCACCAAAGTGGTGGCAAGGGACGGGCCTCTGTTAGGGTCCCATCAGCCAAGAGCCTTCACTGAGTGCTGGGTCCAGTGAGCTGTGGGGGGGTCCTGTCACCCCAGAGGATTGGAGGCACTTCCTTAATCAAGGGGGGCAAAAGGGGCTTGGGATGTGGTGGGGGTGTGTGCCAGGCTTCCTGGTGCAGCAGACAGGAGTGGATATGGGGATACTGTGGTTCAGGCCCAGCACAGCCAGCCCCAGTTCAGCTCAAGCAGGGTTCTGGGACTGTGGTATGTTAAGCAGAGAGGATTGATTTCTTTCTAGGACAGCACAGTATGTGAAGCCACAGGGTGAGGAGACACCTGAAGGTCCAGGAGAGCAGCTCTCGTGTCCTGCCAGTGCACACTCCTGGTGGGGGATTTCTGCACCGCAACGTGGAGGGCCTGGTGTGGAAGGAAGGGGGTTTGTAATTGCTGCTCTGTTAGGCTTTTTCTCTTTCGTGCTCTACTTTAAACAGGCAAGGTGCCCGGCTTGGCTGATGATGAGTGCAGGGACTGAAGCATCGGGGATCTCTAACCCCTCACAGGCACTGGGAACTGGTACTGGAGCAGCCCCCACCTTTGTGGGCTAGAGTGTGAGGGTGGGCAGAATTGCCCAGCACCAGCTGTCCTGCTCCCTGGACGTGGTTCCACATCCGAGAAGCCCATTTTCCCTTGCCTCTCAGGGCCTTCTGCCGCTGTGCTGCAGGACAGAGGCATCTGCTTTCACAGCTGGGCCGTGATAGGAGCAAGGGCCTGCTCACCAAGGCAGGGTGCCCTCCTGTATTTGAGACAGAAGTGGTCTGGACTGCTGCTGAGGGAGAGCCTAGGCCACAGACTTGTGAGTGAGCCGTAGGTGGGCTGGTCTGGGGCGTCCTGTGCCTTGAGGGAGCCCATGTTAGCAGGGCAGGCCGAGGGTGACCCTGAGCATGGAAAGTGGTCGCTCCGCTCTCCGTTTCTGCCCTTTGTGCCCTGTCCGGGTGTGGCCTGAACACCCTGATCTGGGAGGCGCCGACAAGATGAGGAGGGCCCCCCCCCCCCCCCCCGCACTTGACTTGGAGGAGGGGCGGATGTGTGCGATCACATGCCCACTTGCCTCCCGCCTTGTTCCGGGAGACACTGGCCAGGCCGCCCATTCATCTCCCAGCCCCGTCTCTAGGCTGGCTGGCTGCCTGCCCTGTGTGTGCCGCTGGCTTGCTGGACGGCCCAGGGCAAGTGTCCTCCCTCCTCCACTCTCATTTTTGCACTTGCAGAATGCAGGCCGTTGTGGCCACTGCATCCGGAGGGAGCTACAGGCCCCTGTGGTCCAGGCTTACATGAACGCCCACCCCCTCACTCCCAGGAAGAGACAGAAAGAGACATTCTCCCTAAAGGTACACCAGTAAGCAATAGCACTACTCCTGTTGCTAAGAAAAAAGGCAGAACATTTCTAGGGGTTGGAGAGATTTTTAGGTGTGGGCACTAGGCCTTTTAGCTTTTTAGTAGTTTCGGAATGTGTGATGGTACTTGGTCTCACGGAGAGGCTAACGTTGGAGAAAATGGGAAGAATCTCTTCCTCTCTTCTCCTCCCTTTTCCCTTTCTTTTTCTTTCTACCTTTTGCAAATGAGAATGTACTTAAGAAAGTGCCAGATAAAGTAAGGCATTTTTATTGCAACTGTTTCCAGTCCCTGTCCTGCCAAACCTATTGCTTTTCCCACTTATGTCTCCTAGTTATTTTGGGTAGTTCTGCATGCACGGTCCTGAGCACTGTCTGTCTTTGGTAACAGTTGCCCTGTGTGCACCAGTATCTTATGTCCTGCGAGAAGGCTTTGAGGAAGTGTGCTCTTCCGACTTTCCGTGAGTCAGGGCTTCAGGAAAGCAGCTTGGAGATCTGCAGGCTATGTCTGCTGGGCAGTGTTGCTGTGGACGCAGCACGTCTGTGAGCCTGGTGATTATAGCTTCACTCCCCAGTGCATGTTTCCTTCTTCACAGTCATCACCACTGGTTCTTCCTTGATAAATGTGTTAAATTAAGAGCAGTATACAAAGCTATTTCTCTCAAGCTGAAGAAGAGCCCTAGCCTTGTGCCCCAGCAAGAGAGAAGCCCTCTTGTTCTGCCAGTGGTCTCCATCCTGGCTTGAGGGCCCAGTCTCAGTCAGCCTGTGTGTGCGCGTGTGTGTCCGGGCGAGGCCTCCTGCTGCCTTCTCCTGTCCTTGGGTTTGCATCGGCGAAGCAGCCCTGCGGGCTTAGAGCGCCTTCTCGTGACCCGTCTCTGAAGATCAGAACTTGTCCTCCGAGGAGGTCAAAGGCAGTCTGTGTCCGGACCGAGCACAGCAGCCTGCTCAGCCCCTGTTCTCCTTCCTGGTCACACACAGAGACCCTCCAGAAGCAGGAGGTCCTGCAGGCAAGGTGCTGAGGGAGATGAGAGCAGAGCCCCTGTCTGTACCTCCCTTGGCCATTTGGCTGATGAGCACAAGGCATGGTGAGAAAGCCCAGACCACAGGTGCTGGAAGCTCAGGTTCTAGGTCCACTCTTCTGAAACTGTGATATTGTGATACTTAACCCAATTTCCTCCATGGGAAGCAGTAGTGTACCTGCCACAGGGCCGTCCAAGGATCAGATGGGTGGTGGTCCTCCTCAATAATTTAAAATAACTATTGTTAGGTGCAGTGTCTTCACAGAGCTAAGAAGAAATTGCTTCTCAATTAGAAAACGTTTTATGACTCTAAAGGAATGACATCAGCAACAGCAGCTTTTTCCGAATGTGTGTTCGGTAGTGTGGGGAGGAGCTGTGTCAGCCACACATGGTTCCTGGCATCAGGGATTTCATATTCCCTTGAGCTCACTGATGCTAAAATTAACCTGGATATTTTATTAACCGAGCTCAGCTAGCTGCCTGTGCTATTTTTAACCCCTACAGACTAATGTGCCTAATGGGCTATGCCTGGGCAGCAGTGGGGCACAGGGACCAAGGGGTACTTCAGCCCCGGCTCCAGGTTTGCCTGGGACTGGGGTGGGTTTGTTGTGCATAAGTGGGAGAGAAGGATGCACACTGTCCGTGTCTAGTTTGTGCATTTCATCTCATGTTAATTTAAATTCCTACAACTCCATGACATTGAAGCTGAGGGAGGGAGCAGGTTTGGGGTCTGAGCCTGTCTTCTTGTCCTTACTACTTACTAGGCTGTCTGTCCTTTCTGTGTGATTGTGGGTTTGAGTGGCTGGGTTAGTGAAGGGCTGGGAAAGCAAGAGGTGTGGTGTCTGAGCAGGGAGGGGCAGGGCTGCTGACGCTTACAGGCAGACCACAGGGGGCAGTCGCTGAGCAAGGGGCCCCAGCGGAAGTCGGAGAGAGATCAGGAAGATGTGGTCTTGACCAGAACACAGAAATCCAGGGCCACTTTTAAGCAGAGCCCCTGGAAACCCAGGGAGCCCCAGGAACCCCGGGGCGAGGCGTGTGGTGCAGGGGCCAGCATGGAGCCGCGTGGCTGGTGTGTAGCACTTGGTGGGAAACACAGATCAGCTTCTCTGGAGAGAATGATGCATTGTGAGTGTGTAAACACGCGTGCCTTCCTCGAGGTGTCTGGGAGTCAGAACAGTGGTGCATCATATTTTAGTTGCAGACATGCACATATTTACAGAGGAGATGGATGCATTCACTGGGAACAGTCAGGAGTGGTGGCCGCTGACCCTGAGAAGCAGGGTTTACAAGTCACACTTCAGGGTGAACGCTGTGTGCTCCTCGCTCCCTGTGGCCTTGAGTAGTGCCCCCCACCGCCTTCCTGGCCTAAGCCCTGGGGGACAGGAGCCCCGGGAGCCAGCTGAGGACAGAGACAGCTATGCTTCTCACTGATTCTGCAACTTTAGAGACATCTTAGCCCTCTCTGCCTCAGTTTCCTCATTTGTCAAAGTGGAAAGTAAGAGCTTTATGTGGAGCTTGTGTGAACAGAGACCCTCCCTTCCTGGCCCTTGTATCGAGGACCAAACGTAGGCCTGCCGGGAGGGGCTCCGGAGGAATGGCCTTGAATCTGCTGTGAAGGTTCATGAGTGGGGAGTCGTGTGGGGCAGTTGGGCAGAGTGGCTGTGCTGTGCGGGGCTGAGCCTGGTGGGACTTGGTGATGCTCGTCACCCTGAATGGTCAGAGGTGAGAGGGCAGGTGCAAGGTCTTGGTGCCCTCATGGGAGAGCGCTCACCGGCATCTGGTCCCTGCACTCTGAGCCTGTCTGGGGAGCTCACAGCGTGACCGCTGCTCTAGCCTTGAGCTGAGGGAGCACACGCAGGAGCTGCCAAAGCCAGCAGGTCCTGACCAAGTAGCAAAAGGTGCCACTCAAAGGGTGACGTCACCATGGTGCAGCTGTCAGAGGGCTGGGCCAGAGCCAGGCCAGGCTGTTTGACATGCAGGGAGTCCCCTGGGGGTGACTAGGAGGAGAAGCCAAGTGCAGAGAGTCTAAGCTCATCCCTTAAAGGACAAGTCAGGTGTGTGTACAGATTCAGAAGTGAAGATGCACACAGCCGCTTGGGGGGCTCCCGGCGGGGTATGTAGACAGGCTCTGTGGGAAGAGGGAAGCAAGTCGGAAGAGGTCTGTTTTGGGAAAGCAAGGACATTATTATTATGCAGGCATATGACATTATGGAGTAGATAGGTAAATGAAGAGTTCAAAATTCACAACTTTAAAAATTGGAA
This sequence comes from Manis pentadactyla, assembly GCF_030020395.1. Lineage (NCBI taxonomy): Eukaryota > Metazoa > Chordata > Mammalia > Pholidota > Manidae > Manis > Manis pentadactyla. The sequence goes on along the minus strand of NC_080035.1, from coordinate 66,461,414 downwards.
CAGCGTTCTGTAGGGGACACTGAGGCCCAGGGAGGCAAGGCAGTTTGCCTAGGTCGCAGAAGGCTCCTTCTGTGCAAGAAAAGTGCTGGGGAGATGAGAGCAGGGGACAAGTCCAGAGATGAGCGAACAGCCCGTGGAGCAGAGTGAAGGCTTCGGGGGCATGGAGCTGACTGTGAGGGGCCTCGGTCTGACCCCAGACTTCCTGGCTCTGTTCCAGAAGCTGGCATGGATGAAAGAGGCTTGAAGCAGATGACTGCTGCTTTTCTAAGTGTGAGGCAGCTTCCAGATTAACAGTTTACACATTGAAACTGTGGTGTAAATGCAAGCCTATGGTCATCATTAGAAAGAGGGAGAAGGGGGGTCTGCAGCTTCGTGGCTTCCCAGCTTGCTCCCTGGATGGGACTGAGGAAGTGGTTCTCACACGAGGGTCGTTCGGTCCAACTCAAGGGCCAGCCGCGCAGCAGAGCATCAGAAGCTTTTGGTTTGGGTGAAGTTTTTTTTTTTTTTTTTTGAGAGGGCATCTCTCATATTAATTGATCAAATGGTTGTTAACAACAATAAAATTCTGTATAGGGGACTCAATGCACAGTCATTAATCAACCCCAAGCCTATATCTCAACAGTCTCCAATCTTCTGAAGCATAACGAACAAGTTCTTACGTGGTGAACAAGGTCTTACATAGTGAATAAGTTCTTACATGGTGAACAGTGCAAGGGCAGTCATCACAGAAACTTTTGGTTTTGATCACGCATCATGAACTATAAACAATCAACTCAGATATGATTATTCGTTTGATTTTTATACATGATTTATATATGAATCCCACATTTCTCCCTTATTATTATTATTATTATTATTATTATTTTAAATAAAATGCTGAAGTGGTAGGTAGATACAAGATAAAGGTAGAAAACATAGTTTAGTGCTGTAAGAGGGCAAATGTAGATGATCAGGTGTGTGCCTATAGACTAAGTATTAATCAAAGCTAGATGGGCAACAACATCCACGGATGCAGAAGATTTCTCTCAAAACAGGGGGGGTGGGGTTCTAAGCCTCACCTCTGTTGATCCCCAGTTTCTCACCTGATGGCCCCCCTGCGACTGTGCCTGTCTTAGGTTCTGCCTCCCTTGAGGAATCTTACCCGTCTCTGGCTAACCAGTCATCTTCCGGGGCCATACAGGGAAATGTAAAGTTGGTAAGTGAGAGAGAAGCAATATTGTTTGAAAAGGTTAGCTTTTTACTTCTTTGCAGATTTATGCCCTGTGGCTTTTATGCCCAGCATTTGTCTTGAGGTATCTTTACCACTTGGAAGAATTATGATACTCGGTAATTTCGTTATGAGGCACGAATTCTACTTAAGGGTTGTAATTAGGAAGGAAGAAGAAAAGCTATAGAAGTAGCAGACGGAAGAAAACATGGGAAGATTGATTATTTCTTTGACATATCTTCTTGTAGAGTAACATAAGCATGTATAGGTTTTAAACTACTAATTAAATTGTGCACACACATTAACATAATAGGAATACAGCTACATAACCAAAGCAGACCTACAATTATCAGCCATCTCCAGTTAAACCAAGAAAACCAGTTAGGCACCCTAGGCATTTGTGAAAGCTTATCAATGATATGATGGATATTGTCTTAACTGAATTTGAATAGTTTGAGAAAAATCAGACAGATTAAAACAACACATTCCTGGAAACTGTTCACATCCCATATGTTCTTTTAACAGTAGATAGTCTGTAGTCACAAGATTTTGGAGCGCTGCAACTTGCACTTCTCCTAATTCTTGGTTGAGTTCCGACAGTATAGATCCAGTCAAATTTGTTGTTTTACTGTATGCACAGGCCAGCTTAGATATCCCCTTCCTCATTCCCATGGCAAGTCCAGGAACCGGTGGGATGAATGCAGCTACAACTGCAACAGCGCCAGTATCTTTGTTGAAGTTTTTTGATGTTCATCTTCTGGAATGACTTCCAGAGAATGTTGATGTTGGAAGTTCTTCTTCATATTGTATCTTAATTCGTTTTCTGGGTGGCCAAATTAGGCTTTGATCCTCTGTATAAACACAAACAAACCCTTTGCCACACTTTGATATGCCCTTTATACCATTGTGAAGAACTTATTGGGGATCACTGCACAGGAACTGCTTTTTTTTTTTTTTTAAGAGAAAGGAATATTATCAGAAAAATGTACTTCCATAACTGATCATCTGACCCCCTTTAAATGATCAAAATTATGGATATTTAAAGCATGCCTTAATCGTTGATTTACAGTTAGTTTTATCCTATCAGGGAGGAATCCCCCTTTTCTTTCCTTTTTTTTTCTTGTTATCATTAATCTACAATTACATGAAGAATATTATGTTTACTAGGCTCTCCCCTATACCAGGTCCCCCCCACAAACTCCTTTACAGTCACTGTCCATCAGCATAGCAAAATGTTGTAGAATCACTACTTGTCTTCTCTGTGTTGTACAGCGCTCCCCTTTCTCCCACCCCCCGCATTATGCATGCCAATCATAGTACCCCCTTTCTTCTCCCCCCCCCCATCCCTCCCTACCCACCCATACTCCCAGTCCTTTTCCCTTTGGTACCTGTTAGTCCATTCTTGGGTTCTGTGATTCTGCTGCTGTTTTGTTCCTTCAGTTTTTCCTTTGTTCTTATACTCCACAGATGAGTGAAATCATTTGGTATTTCTCTTTCTCCGCTTGGCTTATTTCACTGAGCATAATACCCTCTAGCTCCATCCATGTTGTTGCAAATGGTAGGATTTGTTTTCTTCTTATGGCTGAATAATGTTCCATGTGTATATGTACCACATCTTCTTTATCCATTCATCTACTGATGGACATGTAGGTTGCTTCCAATTCTTGGCTATTGTAAATAGTGCTGCGATAAACATAGGGGTGCATCTGTCTTTTTCAAACTTGAGTGCTGCGTTCTTAGGGTAAATTCCTAGGAGTGGTATTCCTGGGTCAAATGGTAAGTCTATTTTGAGCATTTTGAGGAACCTCCATACTGCTTTCCACAATGGTTGAACTAATTTACATTCCCACCAGCAGTGTAGGAGGGTTCCCCTTTCTCCACAACCTCGCCAACATTTGTTGTTGTTTGTCTTTTGGATGGTGGTGATCCTTACTGGTGTGAGGTGATACCTCATTGTGGTTTTAATTTGCATTTCTCTGATAATTAGTGATGTGGAGCATCTTTTCATGTGTCTGCTGGCCATCTGTATTTCTTTTTTGGAGAACCGTCTGTTCAGTTCCTCTGCCCATTTTTTAATTGGATTATTTGTTTTTTGTTTGTTGAGGTGTGTGAGCATTTTATATATTTTGGACGTCAAGCCTGTATCGGATCTGTCATTTACAAATATATTCTCCCCTACTGTAGGGTACCTTTTTGTTCTATTGATGGTGTCTTTTGCTGTACAGAAGCTTTTCAGCTTAATATAGTCCCACTTGTTCATTTTTGCTGTTGTTTTCCTTGCCCCGGGAGATATGTTCAAGAAGAGGTCACTCATGTTTATGTCTAAGAGGTTTTTGCCTATGTTTTTTTCTAAGAGTTTTATGGTTTCATGACTTACATTCAGGTCTTTGATCCATTTTGAATTTACTTTTGTGTATGGGGTTAGACAATGATCCAGTTTCATTCTCCTACATGTAGCTGTCCAGTTTTCCCAGCACCATCTGTTGAAGAGACTGTCATTTTGCCATTGTATGCCCATGGCTCCTTTATCAAATATTAATTGACCATATATGTTTGGGTTAATGTCTGGAGTCTCTAATCTGTTCCACTGGTCTGTGGCTCTGTTCTTGTGTCAGTACCAAATTGTCTTGATTACTATGGCTTTGTAGTAGAGCTTGAAGTTGGGGAGTGAGATCCCCCCTACTTTATTCTTCTTTCTCAGGATTGCTTTGGCTATTCGGGGTCTTTGGTGTTTCCATATGAATTTTTGAATTATTTGTTCCAGTTTGTTGAAGAATGTTGCTGGTAATTTGATAGGGATTGCATCAAATCTGTATATTGCTTTGGGCAGGATGGCCATTTTGACGATATTAATTCTTCCTAGCCATGAGCATCGGATGAGTTTCCATTTGTTAGTGTCCCCTTTAATTTCTCTTAAGAGTACTTGTAGTTTTCAGGGTATAGGTCCTTCACTTCTTTGGTTATGTTTATTCCTAGGTATTTTATTCTTTTTGATGCAATTGTGAATGGAATTGTTTTCCTGATTTCTCTTTCTATTGGTTCATTGTTAGTATATAGGAAAGCCATAGATTTCTGTGTGTTAATTTTGTATCCTGCAACTTTGCTGTATTCCGATATCAGTTCTAGTAGTTTTGGAGTGGAGTCTTTAGGGTTTTTTATGTACAATATCATGTCATCTGCAAATAGTGACAGTTTAACTTCTTCTTTACCATTCTGGATTCCTTGTATTTCTTTGTTTTGTCTGATTGCTGTGGCTAGGACCTCCAGTACTATGTTAAATAACAGTGGGGAGAGTGGGTATCCCTGTCTTGTTCCTGATCTTAGAGGAAAAGCTTTCAGCTTCTCGCTGTTCAGTATAATGTTGGCTGTGGGTTTATCATATATGGCCTTTATTATGTTGAGGTACTTGCCCTCTATACCCATTTTGCTGAGAGTTTTTATCATGAATGGATGTTGAATTTTATCAAATGCTTTTTCAGCATCTATGGAGATGTGGTTTTTGTCTTTCTTTTTGTTGATGTGGTGGATGATGTTGATGGATTTTCGAATGTTGTGCCATCCTTGCATCCCTGGGATGAATCCCACTTGGTCATGGTGTGTGATCCTTTTGATGTATTTTTGAATTCGGTTTGCTAATATTTTATTGAGTATTTTTGCATCTACATTCATCAGGGATATTGGTCTGTAATTTTCTTTTTTGGTGGGGTCTTTGCCTGGTTTTGGTATTAGGGTGATGTTGGCTTCATAGAATGAATTTGGGAGTATCCCCTCCTGTTCTATTTTTTGGAAAATTTTAAGGAGAATGGGTATTATGTCTTCTCTGTGTGTCTGATAAAATTCCGAGGTAAATCCGTCCGGCCCGGGGGTTTTGTTCTTGGGTAGTTTTTTGATTACCGTTTCAATTTCTTTGCTCGTAATTGGTTTGTTTAACTTTTGTGTTTCTTCCTTGGTCAGTCTTGGAAGGTTGTATTTTTCTAGGAAGTTGTCCATTTCTTCTAGGTTTTCCAGCTTGTTGGCATATAGGTTTTCATAGTAGTCTTTAATAATTCTTTGTATTTCTGTGGAGTCTGTCATGATTTTTCTGTTCTCATTTCTGATTCTGTTGATTTGTGTTGATTCTCTTTTTCTCTTAATAAGTTTGGCTAGAGGCTTATTTAGTTTGTTTATTTTCTCAAAGAACCACCTCTTGGTTTCATTGATTTTTGCTATTGTTTTATTCTTCTCAGTTTTGTTTATTTCTTCTCTGATCTTTATTATGTCCCTCCTTCTGCTGACTTTAGGCCTCATTTGTTCTTCTTTTTCCAGTTTCGATAATTGTGATGTTAGACTATTCATTTGGGATTGTTCTTCCTTCTTCAAGTGTGCCTGGATCGCTATATACTTTCCTCTTAAGACTGCTTTCGCTGCGTCCCACAGAAGTTGGGGCTTTGTATTGTTGTTGTCATTTGTTTCCATATATTCTTTGATCTCTATTTTAATTTGTTCGTTGATCCATTGATTATTTAGGAGCATGTTGTTAAGCCTCCATGTTTTTGTGAGTGGGTGAAGTTTTTTTTTTTTTTCAAGTTAGCATATTTTTTAAGTTTTTTATTGAAGTATAGTTGACATACAATATTAGTTTCATGTGTCCAGTATAGTGATGCAACAATTGTATACATTATGAAATGCTAACCACAAGAAGTGTAGTTACCATCTGTTACTATACTGAGTTACTACAATATTAGTGACTGTTCCCAATGCTGTACTTTTATCCCTGTGACTAATTTATTTTATAAGTGGAAGTTTGTACCTCTTTATCCCCTCCATCTATTTTGCCCATTCCCCACCCTCCTGTTGGCACTTTTAAAAGAAGTGAAAAAAGTGTAGCATCCTCAGCATGAGCCTGTATCTTCCATTCACTATAGTTCCTTTCTCGCCTCTCTTTGTCCAGAGTGGGTGAAGTTTTATCTTGGTTGGAAATGATGGATCAGCAGATGACTTTTGTGGGGTCACAAATAGTGATGCCTCATTCCTGAGTGCCTGAAAACATGAGGCATGTTTCCACACCCAGGGCTTGATTTCCTGGGGCCGTAGCTCTATCTGCTCCGAAATCTTGCATCATTGGTTTCAGTTCTCAGTAAGCTTTTGAACCTCACAGTGGGGACAGTCAGCTTCCTGGTGTAAGGGCCCAGCTGGTGAATGCCAATCTCAGTATCTGAAATGTTGTGGGGGGCGCACCCTCTTGGGAGGCTGGGAGGAGGCCGGATGCTCGCTCAGGTGGTGAATCGACTCTCCTTGAGATGGGACACACGGAGCCCGAGTCCGTTGAGGAATGACTCCGGTCCGTTTTCCCCTCTTCACAGCTCTGTTCCTGCTATCTGGATTTAAAGATATGTGAAGAATCGTTCTGCCTTGGGCCCTAATTGCTAGTGCGACAAATCCAAAGTAACAGAGTCACCAGGCCTTGCTCGGGCCCAGGGGACTCAGAGCCTGGGCCCTGGCTTCAGGGGCCTGCTCCCTGACCAGCACCAGAGGCAGCGTGAGGGCCCCAGCGCCTCTGAACACCTCCTCCCGCTTGCACCAGCCCTGGAAATGGAGGGGTCCTGGGACTGGGCTCAGGCTTCTGGATTCTCCCAGAGACATGGAACAGGGTCCGGGGTGCTGGTCATCAGTGTGGCTTTTCCTGGAGTTCCACTTGGGTTCAGCTAGGGGCACTCTGTGCGGACCGGTTGTCTAGTGCAGAGTCAGGCCGACCCCAGCTGCTGTAAGAGGTGCCAGGTGATGCCTGGCAGCCCCCTTGCTCAAGCACATCCAATGGTCAAGGACCCACATGGGCCTGGAGATCTCTGTGGCTTTGTTTTGTGCTGTTTTTTCCCTAAGAAAAAAGGTTTCATTTTCCTTTTTAGCTCTTGTGGTTTCTCTGGTTCTAAATCCACTCCTTTTAGGTCCTAGACCAGCTGGTTGGTTAGTCTTTGGGTCGTCTGTCCATCCTCCCGACAGCCGAGTCGCTGCTCAGGGAGCCATGGACTCACTGAGCGAAGCAGCAGTCAGCTGTCCTTGTCAAGTCGGGATCTTGTGACAATTCTGTGCAGTGCGCACAACAGCTGTTTTAACTGGCCCCTCCTCTAAGGCTCAGAGAAGCTAGGCCACTTTCCCAAAGTCACTCAGCAAGAGTTCACGACTGCCCAGGTTGTCCTCAGGTGAACCTGTACAAGCAAAGCCCATGCTTTTGTGGTTATAGAGGACTTCATGGGTAGATCACCAAGTCACTTCCTAGACGGAGGTAGCTGGCCTCCCACCGAGGCCTCCTCCTCCCTGTAAACCTTCAGATGAATGTTGTGAGACTTATTCAGCAGAACGATGCCTTCACATGGTCCCTGAGAGGCCAGGGTGGGTAGCTGGTGGCTCAGAGACTGCTGCTCACTCCCCGCCGAGTGTCTGGGGCCACCTGAGAATATGGAGGCTGTTTGTGTGGACAGCTCGCAGGCAGCCTGGGGAGGTGGCCCTGTTCTTCTTGACTCCCATCCTCTGGCTTCTGCCTGACCATTCCCTCCCCGTGGCAGGAGCGGCCCACACTCACCTCCAGGACCCAACTTGCCTTCTGCAGGGAAAGCCCCAGGGGCAGAGCAGGCGGCAGAGGGCCCTGTGCAGGCAAGTGGGGTGCTTTCCAGAGGGTGGTTCACCCCCAGGCTCCTGAGCTTCTGGGCATCTGCTTATTTTGGCCCAGCTAAATTGGGGCTTTCCACAGCTGGGGTGAGACGGCTATAGAGCTATTAGCAGAGACCAGGAAAATGAACTGGTTCTGGAAAATCCATCAGTGTGCAGACCCCAGGGGACCTGGCCAAACTGGCTTCTTGTTTAGAGGTCTGGGGAAGGATGCTGAGATGGGGCTGGCTCTCCCAGAGCCTCTGGGATGAAGGCTGGGCTGGGGAATTCCGGATAGCTCCAGCTCCAGCTGGCAAGCTCAGCCTTCTCAGGAGTCCCTGCTGGCCTGTCCCGAGGTGGACCACCATGAACGGTGTTTGACTTAAGGTCGAACAATTGGGTATTTTATCTGCAAAGGGTCAGTTTCAGGGGCAGTAAGCTCTGCCTACGTGTTGTTCACAGGAAAGCACTCTGTCTGTGTGAGATGGTGGGTCAGGGCTTGTGGAAGCTGGACCTCCCCAATGGGCAGAGGGTTCAGTTCATCTTTATGAGGCCTCCTGTTGTAGAGTCACGGCTCTGCGTGTGTGCACACGGGGCACAAGCACGTAGGCCCTGGGTGCGTCTCGTGTAGAGGTCCATGGAGCTGTGTGGTCTCGAGGTGTAAGTGGCCCGAGCTGACTCTTTCCCATTAGCTGAGGAACTGGCCTCCATGCCCCGTGAGGCCCTGCTTCTCAAGCATGTCTTAATCTCTTTGATTTGGCCCGACAGGGTGGAGGCTGCAGACGCGCTGCCTGTGGCCTCATGGGCCTCATCCTCAGGGGTCTGCGGGTGTGTGTTTGGGCCACCAGGCCCCCAGCCCTGGCCAGGATCCTTGCCCTGGAACATCTGCCTTTCTACTTTCTATGACTTGAAGCTTTTTCTGCGATTATTATTTTTTTTAATACTCTGTGTTTGTATAGGGAAACCTTTCAGTATTTTAGGCCTACAACTTGGGGTTTTTCTTACAATTTTTTCCCTGTTTGTTTCTGGCCTGCTCTCTCCCTGGCGGTGCTCAGGTGGCCATTTCCAGTCTTTGACCAGCCCCGAGGACCCTGCTTGGGAGAACATTCTGGAATCTGAGAGGCAGGGATGTTATCCTAGGGAAACATGGAATGGAAACCCTGGCAAGCATTGGTACATTAGCAGTGGTCAGTTGGAAGTGGCCTCACGACAGCCTGCGCCCCATGGATGGGGTCTGCTGCCAGCAAGGGAGGCGATCCTGGGACAATTCTGTAGGTTTTGGTGGGCAGTTCCATCCACTTGTTGCCTGGAACAGCCTCAGGGTGTCCACCTACAAGCTCTTGTGTCCAGTGTGAATCCTGGGAATTTACTGACCGGCTTCTTAGAGCCCCCAGCTGGCTGCCTGGTGGATGCAGATGCCTCCTTGCAAGTGAGGGGCCTTGCCTGTGGGATACGATTCCCTCTGAGCTGGTGGGCTACAAATGGCTTGACGTCCGTTGCAGTTACGGGGTGAGGTCCCTTAGAAATCAGGGCGGGGAGTCAGTCAGAGCCCTCGAGGGCCTCCTGAGCCTTCAGCCAGCTCCATCCATCTGGAATCTGTGCATTCCTTTCTCTGTCCATCATTTCCTGCTCCACTCAACTCCGAGTCAAGTATTTGGAGAAAGGGTTTCTCAGCATTTGGACCCAGGAATGTGTTTGTGCATGTCCTGACTGGAAATAAGGAAATAAGGGATCACGTGGGGAAAAAAACCTCTTGTCATTATGTTTTTGCTCAGTGTCTTCATCTCCGGTGTATCTTGTTTCATGGAGCACACTGCGGCATTCTCTCCGGAGGGCTTTCTGTCTTCCCTGTGCCTCCCTGGCCCAGTCCCGGGAGCTGGAGGCAGCGGCTGGCAGGGGCAGGAAGCAGGCAGTGTCTTTCTTCACACCCGGTCATCATTATTCACTGTAATTGGTGACAGCTTAGCTCTGTGTCTCCCATCCCCTTTTGGAACACGGAGCAGGGCTGTCCCCCCAGATGCCCCCTCCCTGCCCAGTTGGTGTGCCAGTGCTGGAACCTGCTGGTTTTGTGATGTGAGAACTTTGGTGTTTTAAAGTCGGAGTGTCTGCTCACTTTCTGCAGAGAGCTGGGCAGCGGGTCGCTGACTCATCATGCAGGGTACGGGTCACCACCACTGCTCCGGAAGCTTGACCCAGTTTTAGTGTCAGCGGGGCCTCAGTGAAGGCATTGTTTTCCAAATAAAACATTTCATAATTCTTTGGGAAATTTGGGGGTGCATCTAATCTGGGAAGGATTTGGGTGCCAGGAGGGCAGCACTGAGTGGTCAGGCAGCAGAGGGCTTCCTGGGGCTCACCGCAGGCAGCAGCATGAGCTCTTAGTGTGACTGTGTTAGTTATGAATACAAATTGGGGAAAAGTTAGCTTTCAGAGCGTTTCTCCTGCTGAAAAGTACTCATGGTGGCTTAGGTGGTGATTCTGAGTCGCAGGATGACCGTTGGCTGAGGCGAGCCCAAGGGGTTCTGTCGTGTGCTCCTTCAGCAAGTGGCTCGTGTGGGTTTATGGAGCCTGAACCTGGGGATACCATAGGATGCAAAAGACATACAGGCCTTTGCCCTCCAAGATTTTAGACTGAGAGATAAAAACAAAGCCCATCAAGGTCAAGCATTCACAGATAAAATGGCTGGGGAGTTTGCAAGTCTTGTGACTCGAGCTGGCCTCTACTAAGGACGACTGAGCCAGTCTAACACACTGCTCCTGCTCTCCCAGGAACAGGTACCCAGGTGTGTGCACATGTGCGTGCATTCACTGCGTGCGTACAATGTGTTTTCCAAACCTGGGGAATCCTCGGAAATCACAGAAACCACGTATACAGAGTTAATATTTAATTTATAAAGTGGCCCCATTGAATAAGGGCGGCACTTACTTTTATCATTAAAAATAAACAGTAACTCAATGTTTTATTTATCTCTTCTAAGGTTTCACTTATTCTAAGTGCAGCGTCCCCGCACTCTAAAAGCTCCGAGGAAGGGTGCCCTTGGTGGGCAGCTCCAGCGTCCTCCCTGCCAGGGGCAGAGGACACTGGCCTGTCTCACAGTAGAGGCCTCCTGGTCCCTTGACATGTGGCTTCTCCTGGGAGGCAGAAGTGGGGGTGCTGGCCTGGGACCTTGTCAGCAGGTGGCAGGACACCGCTGTGCATTCAGGGCCATGGACCACCTTCGGTACACCTGCTGTGTGCATTGCGCCGGAAGGGTAGGCTCACGTGAGTGCAGGCCTGGCTCAGGACCACCACAGGCACAGACACGTGGGTATCTGTCCTCGTCTCTTCTTCCTCTTGAGGTTTCTGCATCCCAGTCTTTCCCAGGAGCCTCGGCCTCCGGGCCGCTGTGGGCGACCCATGTCTGCCTGGGACTCAGCAGTAGCTCCAGGAAGTCGAGGAGCCTGTGGGAGTGGGAAGCCAGGGGGCGAGTCCCTTCTGGTCAGTCGTGCAGGGCTAGTGAACCCAGCTCCTCCCTTGAGAGCTCCCTGGGCTGGCAGAAGGGTGGGCTCCATCCTCACGTCTGGCTCCGTGGGGCCACCCTGGCAGCTGCAGTCACCTGGGCATGAGTGTGTCCAGATACAGAACTCCCTTTAGTGCCGGGTTTTAAACCAGGACAGTTTTGCCCCCCAGGGGACATTTTTGTTTGTCACCACTGGGTGGTGGAGGGGGCTAGGGGGTAGTGCCCAGGCTCCTGCCCAAGGCTGGCCACACCGATCTGGGAGTGGGGAGAGGGAGGTCTGGGGCTGAGAACCACGGGCGGGTCTGACTAGCCGCTCTGCTTCTCTTCAGGAAGGTGGCCTTGAGGGGCTGGCTGTCACAGTGGGGGCAGGGGCACAGCTGATGGGAAGACCCTGGAGACGTGCAGTCTGGGTGTGGACAGGAGCTGCCGGGCAGTGTGGCCAGGTGCTAGTGACTCCGGTTTGCACCTTACCAACCCTGTGACCTCCGGCAAGTCTCTGAGCCTCTCTGCACCTCAGTTTTGGTGTCTGAAGTGAGGGTGGTGGCAACTAGTAGGCACAGAGGGCTGAGTGGCATGAAGTCTATACTGTGCAGCTCGCATGCACCTCACCTGCCTGTCACCATCGCTGTCCTTTCCTGTCCCCACACCTCACCCAGGAGTGAGGCCTCACATGGCTGCGGGGAGTCATGGCTGCTTTCGTGACCAGGACAGAGGGAGCAGTTCCTGCGAAGGCCAGGCTGGTGGGGAGGATGCAGCTCCTGAGCACTGATCTGCTGTGTTCTGCGCCCCCAAGGCTTCGTTCTGCTCGTGGTTCAGGCTGCCCTCCATGGGCCCTGGGCGTCCCTGCTTCCAAGCCTGTGCTTCTTCAGGAGCGTGCCAGCCGCTTCTTCATGTATATGGGTCACGATGAATCAAAACACTAACCAGGAATCATAACTGCAGGTTTCCAGGCAGTTTTGTGGGGCAGAGGTGTCTGTAGGAACTGGCTAGGTGGCACTTTCCCTTGGGGTGCAGCAGAAGCAGGAAGTAGGATGTGCCCAGCTTCTAGGCTTGGTATACGGCACTTACACACGGTTGCATGTGCTGTGGAAGAAACTGGAACAGCAGTGGCCACCGTGGCCCCACTAGATTCTGCGGGCTTAGGTGACAATGAAGTTATTTAGGGTGTTGTTTGAATTCTGTAACTTTTTTCTGGATCATTCTGTGGTGTCATCTCCACGGCAGTAGGCTCCGAGAACAGGAAGTGGGTATTAATGACTCAGTTAGCGTCTTGGAAACTAGGAGGTTCTCTTCTGCACCTGCCCTTAGAGCACGAGGGCCCCCAAGCCCAGGCCCTGACCCAGGCCTCGCTTCTGTGTGCCAGCTGGATGGGGACAGACTCGCCTGGCCACAGCCTGGATCCTGGGGCAGGGTGCCTTGTCACTGGGGGTTGTTGTTACAGAAGCTGCTGCGTCTGTCCCCAGGGCCAGGGGTAAGTATGGGTGACGTCTGAGCTGCAGATCGTCCACCGGCAGGGAAGCCCTCTGGGGCCGGGGGCATTTCTTGGTGGCCAGTTGCTCTGTACTCTGCGGCATGGTGCTGGGCCATGTGCCAAGGGCTTTCTGCACATGGGTGCAGCCTGCTGGGATGGTCGCATGGCTCTAGCTCCCTTTTCCCCTCCTTGGGATGAAAGAGGAGTTCTGGATGCTTCCACTGAGGATTTAGAGAGTCTGCCTTCTTCCTGCACATGGAAATAGGGCTGCTGGGGAACAGACACCAAAAGTTTCTGCAGGAAACGTGTCCACCTCCCAGCAGGCTTACACCAATTTCTGTTTACATTTAAGAGTGGACAAAGACTAGTGAAGAATGAAGAAAAACAAATTGGCTTTATAAGTAAAATTAAATATATAATAATGTTCCACTCATTTTGGCCTGCACAATTAAAGACCAGCTGAGAATAAGGTATTATTTTTTAAAGGTAGAATGAGGGTCCTGGCCCATTTTGCACTATTTAGTGAGTGGCTAGGTTTTGTAGCTGGACCTCACACTGGGCCAGAGCTAGCAGACACCCCCTTCTTTGGGCCCTGCTAATCAATTCCCCTGTTCCCGTCCTCCGCACTCCCTCCATGTGCAAGGCCCAGATGGCCCAGAGTCTTTCCAAAATAGTTTTGGACTCATGGCTAATAAAGGAAACCCCAGGAAGTACAGAATAGAAGTCAGCTTGTGACAAGAGGAAGTCCGTTTTCAGCTCTGCAGATAACCTTGTGGTTCAGATCCTAAAGTAGCAGTGGCAGTGCTGCCCTCACGCTGAGGGTGGGGCGCCCGCACTGGCTCAGTGGCCCTGACCCTGCAGGGTGCCTGCTTGGCGCATCGTAAACGCTTGATAGCGGATGTGGAGGTCGGCAAGCTGACAATCTCCAATGTAGACCGTTTCACAATCTTGAAATTTGGGAAACAAAGGCTGCCAGTCTTGTTTCTCATGAGCGTGTCTTTCTCCTTTAGAAGTTTGGCAAAGCACCTGTTTGTTCCACGTGAGCTTAGCCGGGCCTGTGCCGTGAAGGTAGATTCGCCATCCCTGTCCGTTTCCCTGGTTCCTGGGACTTAAGAGTGTGCCATCTCCCAGTGACCCGCCAGGATGCCATGGCTGAATTCTGGGAGGGTGTGAGGGGGTGTGCCTGGGGACCCCAAGCCATGACTGCGGGGTCGGGGTGTCTGCAGGGTCAGGTGATGCAGGGGCAAGGGTCAGGGTGACTGCAGGGTCAGGGTGTCTGTTACTTTAGGGTGTCGGGTGTTGAGGGAGGAGCCCACTGGGCGTCCTCTGGCCCTGGTACCCTGTGAGCCTTCCCAGCAGGGTGCTGACTTGCTCGCTAAGCTCGCCCTGAACAGCAGAGCAGGAAAGGGAGCAGCTTTGAGTCCTGGGGTTCAGGTGGTTCCTTTGGGTGGGACCAGGACCTCTTTCACCTCCCAGGTCAGGAAAGGCTACCCCTTTGGCCTTGGTGGCCTCCTGGGCACTGTGGGAGCACCCGTCAGGACAGACAGGGTTCTGCCTCTCTCACCTGTGTCCTCTGCCACCACACTGGTTTGACCACACACCTGTCTTCCCGCATGGATGGCCCCGTGCATCCATCTGAGGGCAGGTGGGCCTGTGGCCCGGAGTTTACAGGAGCGCTCGGACTGCCTCGCAACCACGGAGCACATGCCCATGGAGCACACACAGGGGCCTCTCTGCTTTCCCATTTGTTTCTTCCACTAAACCCCAACACAGCCGGGCCTTTGGAATTAAAGGGTAGAGGGAAATCTCTATCCGCTCCAATAGTGTAAGTAGAAGACATTTTAGGTTGGTCATATCCTGGTTTGATTTCTGCTCCTGTGCACTGCTTCCGCAGCCAGGGCCTGGGACTGGACCAGCCCCGGGAGTGCCGTCGTGCTCGCATTGCGGTCGGAATGTGTGCTGCGGTATCCACGGGCAGGCGTGCCGTGGGCCCCCAACCCCCACGAGAAGCCTGCCGGGGAGAGCCAGGCGCTTTCCCTTGAGCTGGCTGCGCACTGCAGTCCCCTGGAGAGCTTTGGAACATGGGAGCCCGGCCCAGCTGTCGAGGACCTGGCCCCACAGCTCTGGGCTGGAGGCTCGCACACTTCCAGAGCCTCCTGGGGGATCCCTCCACCAGGGATGAGAGGAGGGCAGGCAGGCAGTGAGGGGTGCGGTGGGGCTCCTGGTGGTCTTTCTCCTTCTCTCCTCCTCTGCTGTGAGGGTCTCAGGTCCAGGTGTTCTGTACTCTCAACCTCTGAGGATGGCCAGCAGCTCTTTGCTTTGAGTCTTCTGGGTGCTGTGTGTGTATGTGTGTGTCTGCAAAATTAAACATTTTCATTAAAGATTTGGGGTATACTGAAAAGAAAATTTAGAATATGAAAAGTTGTAATTCCACATTGTGTGCCTTTCTATGGGCAAGATTGGCCTGTCACTATTGTCTGGGGGTGACCAGGATGCGAGCACATTCACGTAGCTCCTGCTGCAAGGGTGCTCTGCACACAGATGTGCCACATGAGTTCAAAACTGTCCTGAAGGTGGAGATGCCCCCCATCAAAAATCACCCTCAACCCAGTGCTCAGGGTGTCTCTGCTTAGGATGCTGGAGCCAGGAGGAGGCTGCTGCCAACTTTCCAAGGACTGAGGGACTGTCCTGCCCTATGGGGTGTTCAGGACCTCAGAGCAGAGAGGACAAGTGTAGTCAGAGGCCTGGCATTGAAGTGTAGGTGTGACATGTGCTATGGGAGAAAACAGCTGCATTCCCTGCATTGCATGTTGGCTGGGTGGAGACCGGCAGCCACCAGCCACAGGACCTGGTGCTCAGAGCACCTGCTGTTCACCTAACGTGCTTCTGGGGACCCGCCGCAGTGCCAGTTGGGACTGAAGGGTGGCCTGCCTGACTGACCAGGTGGTTCTAAGAGCCGTCAGGCCAGCTCTGCATTGCCTGAGGATTGACAGCTTCTCAGAAGAATTGTGGGGACTCATGGGGTTTTGACCCTGTTGAAGGCAGTGAGCAGTCTAAGGTGGGCACTGGGTCTGCACTTCCTGGAGCCACCCCTGGCTGCCCAGGCATCCTTTCCTTTCTGCAGACTGAACTTGGTGTCCATGCTGGCTGCGTGTGTGTTGTTCTGGAAAACTTCTCTGTAAAAATTGGATATTCACTGTGGTAATTTAGTGGAACCAGGTTTTGTAAATATTTTCTTTATTTTAGTGAAGTATAGTTGACATAATAGTTTCAGGGGCATGATGCAGTGATCTGACAATTGTGTAATCCAGGTGCTCACCAGGGCGGGTGTGGTGACCCCGTCACCATACCGTTGTTACGGCATTGTTCACCGCCTTCCCTATGGCACTTTCTATCCCCGCGATAAACTGCTTCATGATTGGAAGTTTATGCCTCTGTTTCCCCTTCGTCCATGCCTGTCCCCAGCCCCTCCCCTAAGCCTTTCTCTGTGTTTAGGAATCTGTTTCTGGTTTGTTTGTTCATTTATTTTGTTTTTGTACATTTCACATAGAAGCAAAGTCTTCTTGATATTTGTCTTTCTCTGCCTGGCGTATTTCACTTGGCACGATGCCCTCTGGGTCCCTCTTGTTGCTGCAAATGGCGGGATCTCTTTCCTTTTCATGGCCGAGTAATATTCCACTGTGTATATGCACCACAGCTTCTTTATCCATTCATCCATCAATAGACACTCAGGCTGCTTCCACATCTGGGCTACTGTCAATGCCGCAGTGAGCACAGGGGTGCAGATGCCTATTTGAATCAGTGATTTTGTTTTCTTTCGGTAAATTCCCAAAAAAGGAATTCATAGATCGTATGGTATTTCTGTTTTTAGTTCTCTGAGGACCCTCCATACTGCTTTCCATGGTGGCTGCACCAATGTACATTCCCACTGACAGAGCACAGGGTTAACAGAGTCAGATTTTTATGGGAGACCTATTTACTGTGGGAACATTTTGTGGTGGTTCAGAATAGCTCAAGTCGGTGCTGGGATTGGGGGACGTCAGGGCGCAGCCCCCAGGGCCACTCTGGGTGCACAGTTCTGTGACTCTGCTGTGGTCCCACTCGCTCCAGCTCCCGGGGGTGGAGGGTGGTGCCAGTGCCTGGCCCCAATGGCGGTATCTGTGCAAACTCCTGTGTCATGTGGTGGGGTTGGGTGGGACTGGAAGGCTCAGGGCGGTGGTGGGTGGTGCTCCCCGTGAGTTGCCAGGAGCCGTGGCTGTGTTCCACAGGAGTGCCATCCCTTTTGCTGATGGGGAAGCTGAAGCTTGGTGACAGGCACATACCTGAGCTTAAGGACCACGGCTGTTGGGAGGGCTGTTTCACTATGCTGGTGTGAGCGTGGTTATCACCCCCCTGCAGGGCAGCAGTGGTGGGGGACACCCTCGGGTTGTGCTGTGGTTGTTCAGCCCTTGCAGGGCCCTGCTCACCCTTGGGTCCGAGCAGCTTTGAGCTTCCAGGGAGGACTGGGGAGTGGGTGGGGGTCCCAGGATGCAGAAGTGGAGCCCACTGGGGATGGCTGCTGCCCCAGGAACCTCCCCCAGGAGTCCCTGGAGCAGGTTCCCTTTCCCAGGTCAAGGTGGATGTCCAGGACCAGGGTAGCCTCAATCCTTTTGGGGGGTCCCAGGCCTCAGTGGGAGGAATTGGCCCAGAGTCATGGCACAAGAAGGCAGGACATGGAGTCACATCTGCCCATCACAGCAATGGGGCACACGGGGCACGTGAGCTGGGCCGCCACTGATTGTGGGCTTTCTGCCTTTTCTGAATTTCAGGTTCCAGGTGGCCACTTGACTTCTTAACACACACAAGTGGTTAGCTGTTTCCCAGGTTCTAATTCAGGCCACTGGCAAACATTTGGGACATGACCTCTGCCCCCATGCCTTCACCTTCCCTGATTCCCAGCCTTGCCCTCTGACCTTGCAGCATTTGTCACCCTGCGTGGCCTGACCTCTGCCCCTGGGTCCCTGACACTGACTTTAGTGGCCCGCCTCCTTCCTCAGTGCCTGGCAGTGGGGCCCACAGTTCTCGGGGTCAAAACACTTTTCATTTCTTAGATGATGGTAGAGATTAAAATTGGGGGTTTCTTTGGATTCGGTTTATTTTAACTAATGGAAAATAGTGAATTGGTCCTTAGCTGAGTAACATGCAGATGGTCTAGACCAGTGAGAGGCTCCGACTCCAGAGCTGAAATAGCAGTGCTGGGTAAGGGGTGGGCTGTGCACCTGCGAGCGCCAGGTGGCAAATCTGTGAGCTGAGCCTCATAGTGCCAGGGCAGGTGCTGGGCCGCAGATCCAGGAGCCAAGCCTCGGAGCGCTGGGGGTGGGGAAGCCCAAGTCGGCCATCTATAATGCCTTAATCCATCGGTCCTGTTCTATAAGGGAGTGAATAGTTTAAATTGCCATAAATTAAAGAATAAATGTGGAGTTTTCATTGTTGGTTTATTAGCTGCAGCTAGACTTTAAACCAGAAGAGATTATTCGAAAGGTAAACGGGCGAGGTGCCTGCCTCATGTGTAAGTGTTGGGAATATGATAATAGCTTGGAGACTATCAAAGTGATAGTGTTTACTGCATTTGCATCATCATTTAGTATATATAACCAACTTTTACACTGTTAAGCAGGATATTCTTAGGTTCCTAGCAAACAAAAAATATCATAGAAAATGCAGAAGCAGATCGAGCAGAGCCTGATTTATGATAAAGATGGTATTTTAGGTTCCTGGGGAAGGAAGGTATGTTTAATAAATGGAGTTGGCTCAATTGGCTGCCTTGACAAAAATTACATTCTAACTCAAATCATATAAAACAAATTCATATGGGTTAAAGGTTACCTTATGAAAAAATAAAACAAATATCAGGAACATTTTGGAGACAATAGTGAATAACCTCTGGAACATGGGAGAACTTTCTAAGTTATCAGTGAGCTAAAAAGCTGAAGAGGAAAAGACAGATTTTACTATATAAGAATTTGAAATTTCCCTATGGCCTTAGACACTACATGGCAAGTGGCCCACTTGAAGAAGACAGCTGTGACCCATGCACGACCTGCCCCTGGGAGGGGAGCGCCCACAGGACGGACCTCCGACGGAGGCCAGGAGGTACAGGGCCCCAGGTCTGCTGTGGGACCCGTGGGGCTCTGCAGTGACACTGTTGTGGTGTCGGCCATGTGTCCCCCTCCCCATGGGCCCTGTCCCCGCTGCAGAGATGAGAAACCCCTGTGGGCTACCAGTTGGCAACAGTGCTCCAACTCGGCACTGGCAGATTGAGTCTGGCAGCAGTTGTGTGATGCACCCACTTGGGGCCGCCCAACTGTGGAACGTTGAGTCGCCCTAGAAAGGGCAGAGATGAATCGGCAGGTAGTCACCAGGTCTCTGTGCAGTTACGGACATCTTTATTACATTTTGGACTGAAAGGGTGCAGGGCCTGGAGGTGTAGGAGCCGAGCGGTCAGTGTGGGTCAGAGCTCAGGGGCTGGGTTCGTTAACGGGGAAAGACGGTCCTGTCTCTGTGCATACTTATGGTTCCAGTGAATATTTCTTTTGTAATTAAAAAGGATTGCAAGTACAAAAGAAAAAAAAGTTCCCTTATAAAACTGAATGTTAAACATAGAGCTTTTTAAAAGAGACCATGCCTATCGCCATGACTATGGCTTATGTGTCTGTTGTATGCATGGAATGGATGGATGATCAGGTAGCATGGGTCACAGTTTGGACCTTGCTGGTTCAGGAGTTAACAGAAAGCAGTTAGTTAATAAAATAATTAAAATGGTTAACTCAGCAGACAGAGATGGAGCATCTGTGTTTGCCAGGGACTCGAACTCTGGGGTAGAAAGCACCCAGCCTCAGTGGGGTTTGTAAGTGAATTTGTCATTTAAGGTAAATACAGTGGGCATGTATTCACAAAACTCTGAGTTATGTTTAATTTTACACTTAAATTTAATTACCAAGAATTGTCTTTATTACTACACATGATAATAAATTGACTCTGTCCGTGTTCAGTAGAAAAAGGAAGGATTTATTGGCAAGAGATTAGACCAAAAATTTTTATTTAAATCTAAGATGCTATTAAATTTATAAGCATTTCTATGTAATTATAAACATAATGCATACTCTATAGAAATTTTGGAAAAGCTATTTCGAGGTTTTCAAGAATGAGAAAAATAATGACTTATTCTCCCACTGTTAGTGTTTTGGTCCCTCTGTTCCATTATTTTTCTTTGATCTTGTTTTCCACGTGGAGACATATTGTGTGTGCATATACAGTTATTACATATTAGTCATAAATATACACACGCCCCTAGAACTCTGACTCCAGACACCCCCACGGTCCCTGAGAGTCCATGAAGATCCCCTCTGACCCGGCCCCCTTTCGTACCCATCCCGTGCCCATCCCATGCCCACTCCCTCTCTCCTCCCGCCGGGGAGTACTTGCCCTTTCCTGCCTGGGTCCCCAGGCTTCCATCCGCTCTGCAGACAGGGGCTCTGACCTCCCCGGCTGAGGTGCTCTACCTGCTGGAGTTACCCATGTTGAACTGCCATTTAATTGTATTTTTATTTGCCAGAGTGAATACTGTTATAAAAAACATTGATCATTCATAAATATTTGTTTCATAGATTTTTTCCTATAGCATATCTAGATAATTGATTTATTCACAGCCTTTAAAAAGTATCTTTAAAAGATTGAGAAGAAATGGTCCCAATGGAAGTCATAGCCAGGCACAAGGAGGGGCAGAAGGGTGGTCTGGAGCCTGGCGGTCCCTTCATTTTCCCTGAGTGCACAGCTCTGGTGACAAGCTTAGGTGCCACATTGTGGGATGCAGGTCGCTGAAAATGTGGAAGGTGAATTGGCGTCTTGTCAGTGTGGTCCTTTGATGTTATGGTGGTTTTTTTCGGGAGGCAGGAGGCTGGTGGGGAGGGGTCCCTATCCCCATGAGAAGGCAGGGGCTGCTCTGCCCCTGGCTGAGGGGCCTTAGGGCCTCTGTCCCCAGAGTTCCTAACACCCTGGGCACCCCTCCCGAAGCAGGGCTGCTCAGCAAATTCAGGGCAAAGTGCTTCAGAGACAGCTTCAGAGGTCCTGGGCTCTGAGCCTGGGCTGCTGTACACAAGCCCCGTCCCCCAGCTCACCCGTGAGCCACCTGCTGGGCATGGTGGGAGAGGCATCGGATGGTGGGTGGCCCATGTGGACTCAGCTGGAGCCCCTGGGAATGGGGACTTAGCACCCCTTCAGGCGTGCAGGTTAGGGCTCAGCTCCGACCAGCAGTGAGAGAGCCTGCAGAATGCCACCCCCTGTGCCAACACTGGGCCCGGGACCGCCCCTTCATTCCATTCTTGTGGGTGCCTCCGGGCTGCCGGGACCCCTGCCCCGCTTCCTGCCCAGGTTCCAGGAGGGCTCTTCTTCAGGGACCCCTGACCAGGGAGGGCACGGCCATTTCCACAGGTAGCCTCTGCGATTGCAGTCCTCCTCCAGGTGGGAGTGATGCTCTGTGCACGCAGGCCCCACTTGGGCTGGGCCTGCTGCGGGCGGTGTCTGCACGGTGGCAAGCAAAGGTCTGTCCTAGAAACCAAGGTGCACCCCCGACGTCGGGGGAGCCTGCCAGCCCCCTGCATCCCAGTTCCCCTTCTGCCTCCACATCGTGGTGGCTCTGCCTCAGTCCCCGTCTGTGAAGTGGCCCTTGGGGGAGGGCCGGGCGTGGTACTGCTGCTGGCGAGGTCTGTGGGGCCGGCAGCCTGCACTCGTGTGCTTGCTGGAAGCAGGAATTCCTGGCAGATGCAGGGGGACAGGGGCGGCGGGAGGGTGAGTGACCAGGCTGGCCGTAGCCCCCTGCAGAAGGGCGTCTGAATGGGGAGATAGGACCCTAGAGTCAGAGTGGAGTCTCTGCAAGTCGCTTTACTCACTTTCTGGTTCCATCCGTGTTCCAGCACCTGTGAGAGCAGCCTGTTTTCCGGGTCAATATGCTCTCAATTCCTGACTGTGCACAGTTCTTCCAGTGCAGCCGGTGTGTAAACTTGGCAGTGTTTTTTGCTCAGTTAGACCAAAAGTAATGTTAAAAAGGAATTTGGGCGGTTTAAACATGTCTTGAGCTCAGCAGGGAGAACCCTGACTCCAGTCTGCTGGTCGGGGCTGGGGCTCTGCGGCGGAGCCCCGGTTTGAACGCAGCCTCATCCAGGCCCCGAGGAGGGCGGGGCCGAGGCCAAGGCACATGCTGGCCAGCGGAGCCGGCAGTCACTCTTCTGCCTTCCTGTGGCTGGAGGCGCCATGCGAACATCTCTTCTCTCTGCACACGAATCGCTCCCAAAGAACATGCACAGACTCTTAGAGACCATTTTAAAGGCTTTACTCCTTCCTTCTCTCAGTCCTCCCAGAGGCCCTGCCTCCCTCATCCTGGGCTTCCCGGCTGCCTCTCTCCTTGCTGGCCTTGATCACAGGCAGGCCTGCATTCTGGAACCCCCCATGTGGCTCATGCCTCCGTGTCTATGCCGGCCTCCACCCGCCCTGCCCTTCCTGCGTCTCCCTTGTCCCCACAGAGGGCCCCCCACACTGCACGCCGGCCCGTGCCCCTCCAAGCCTGCAGTCTTCACGGGCAGTTGGTTTCTGCCCTGCATGTGTGGGAATCCACAGGGCCTGAGGGCCTGGTGCTCCTGCGACCATATGTCCAGTGTGGCCCTGGCCACGGGGACCCCTGCCTGGCCCCTGGCTCTGCTCAACATTGTTTGTGGGCTGGATGCTTGCTCCTGGCAGTGAAACCAAGGTGACAACAGAGCAGCCCCAGGTGGGGACACGCCCACCCACGTGTCCCCACAGCTGTCACATTTATCTGCCGTGCAGCCTTGTGCTGGCCGCATCCGAACTGACTTTCCTCTTGAGGAGATGCTCAGGAAGAGTCAGGAACAGGCCCTGCTAAACTGCCCTCTGCTCCAATGATGACTTGTGCGCCCACCCAGCTGCTAAGATGGTGACTCACACGTGGAAAACACAAGCTTTGGTAGAAGGCCTCTTGGCCTCTCCATAGCCCAGAATAACATATGGAAGACGACTTTGGTTTGTCAGGGCCTGGCGTGTCCCTGGCAGGCCCGATGGGAGGGCACACAGGGACGACGTTGTTTGAAGTTCTTTCCAGAGCTTTGTGTTTTGTGTGGGATGTATTAATGGTAGGTTCTGATTTTGTAAGGAAGAAAACAGGTTTTCTAATCATTTGTTAACATCTAAGACATTTTCTTTCTCAAGTCCAACCCAGGACTCTTTCAGAGAATGTCGAAAAAAGAAAGGCAAAAATAGCACCAGCACAGGCGGTGTGGGAGAGAGCAGGGCGAGAGTGCACTGGTTGTTCCCCACACGTGATCCTGGGTCTGAAGAAGGTTCTCTTCCCAGCTCACACTGGCAGGGGGCTCAGGGTAGCAGGGCTAGTAGGGGCTCCCCCAGAATTTGCTATTTCCGCCCTCCCTTCCTTCCTGGACCCCACATTAACACGTACTGCAAACTGTGGAGAGGTTTCTGCTCTTAGAATCTGGAAACCTGAACTGTGGCAGTGATGGCCAGCCCTTAACTGGTCCTCAGCACCCCCAGGAGAGCTCTGGTTGGAGTGTGGGCACCCCTGTAGTGTCTGGGCTGCTGGGGTCCTGGCCCCTCGCCCATGCTCCTTGGGTACTGGAGCTGGTCAGACATGGTGGATGCAGACACAGCTGGAAATACCAGGATCTGGCATGGAGATGATTTCACCTCCCCAAACTCTGTCCTCAAGGAGTCCAGCGGGGTGACGAGTGTCTAGTCACCATCAGGCTGGTTCGTGGGGACTTTGTCTCATGGAGGATGGAGAAGAGGGAGCAGGAAAGCTCGACCGGCCTGCGAGTGGTCTCAACCCCGAATAAATGGAACGGAACCAGCTCCTTCAGTAGCTTCCCCACTGCTTGTGATGACGGATAATAACTTAGTAATTTTAATCATTAAGTGTGGAACAGTGAAAGGAACATAAATGACAGTAAATGTTAATCCTTCATAGAAAACCTAGAGCACACATGCCACTCTCCACCTGTCAGATTGGTAAAGAGCCAGTTTTGATGACTCACTGTCAGCCAGGAAATGGGAAAATCATACTTAAAACTCAGTGTGGGCGTGACGATCGCTACCAGGCAGAGCTGTTCAACAGTACGACAAACTCTATGAAAATTACAAAATGCCCTTTGTGCCCAAATCCTAATTGTAGGAATCGATTGTTTGTCACACAGAAATGGACTCTGTGTGGGGTTCTTTATGGCCGCACCCCTGGTAATAGCAAAAGAGAAGAATACCACAGGGCCCACCCTTGGTGGGGGGGGTCACTCAGTGTGGCCCTGAAAGAGGAGTTCTTAATTGAGATGATCTCCTGGGGCTGTATTCTTAATGTAAGTCCAGGAAGTGGTGGTTTGACTAGTGCTCGCTGCCATTTATGTAATTCAGTAGCTTGTGCTTGCGTCCCTGCCCGGCGTGCGGAGCTCTGACCTGGCGGCAGTGGAGGGGCAGAAGGAGGCAGCGCCAGCCCTGCTGAGGCCTCCACGGTGTCCATCCAGGCCCTGCTCTGGCTTCTGTTGACAGATGGAACCAGGGGAAGCCGCGGGAGGCGTGTTTCTGCTTCTTGGGTACAGTTATGGGGAAACACGCGTGTTTACCGTCCCTGTGAGCACAGCGTGCAGTGGCTGTGGGCTGGCTCCCCCTGGGGCCGGGTGTGCCCCATCCTTCCACCTGCTCCTCGGCTGCTCGGGGGGCTCAGGGTTAAGTCGTCCCTGACTCACAAGTTTGGGGCCGCGTAGATGTAACTTCCCCTCCTTTTACCGTATTTTAAACTTTCGGTTTCCACACAAAGCCTGATTTTATACGCGTCTTTTATATTGTAACATGTTGCCTGTGCTTTTTGGAAAAATTGGAGGAAATCTGAAATTATGTGGCTGGGGACTCTGTGCCCTGGCCCTGGGAGCAGACGCCGCGTGGCTTGGACGGTGTATGGCGCCCGCTGGGTGCAGGCTGCCTGTACGGAGCGTCCTGACTTCCGAATAAGCAGAAGACCGATGGCTCAGAATGTGATTGGAAATCCAGTCTCATTTGGTTTTGCGGAGTTTTGCTCTGTTTAACATCCAGTGCTAAAATAGACAAGGGCAGTCAAAAACTCAAGGAAATAGTGTAGTTTAATTATGAAACTGATCTTTGTGGGGAAACAGAGTTTTATGTTGCTACAGTGAGCTTTATTGGCAGCCAGAATTTGTAGACCCATTTAGTGTAAATCAGAGAGGCCTGCTGACAGGTGGGGAGGGCTGGCAGCTACAGGTCCCAGGTGTTCTGTCTGTGCTCAGGGGCCACAGGGCAGGCAGGTGTTGCTTTTCTGGGAGCAGCGCTCGGACTCTCGTACCCTTTGCACGCCCTTCACCAAGGCTGACCTGTAGTGAGCCGAAGTCACCGTACCCAAGTAGGAAGGCAGAGTTCCAAAGCCGTGGGGACACCGGGAAGCATGCAAGGTGGGGGCCACCAGGGCTGTGAGCCCTCGGCCCCACCCTTCCCTCTGCCTGCCCACCGCTCCTTCCTTTCCCTGGGTGGTTGAGAGGTTGCAGGTCCCTGCATGGGTGCTGAGGGTAGCAAACACGGTCCCCCCCTCGGCGGGGCATGGGGCATGGTGAGAGACCTTCGATAGCTCCTCTCGGGGTACAGAGCACACTGTTCCCAAGTCCCCACAAAGGCAGTGTGCCTTCCAGATGGGCAGGGATTCCTTTACTGGGACTGAACCTGGTGGTGGCCCCTAGAACCCCCAAGGATCATGAGCCGCAGGCCAGCAGCCGGGGGTTGGGCTTTCTGGCTGTTCAGTGGCATCGGTGCAGGGATTGCTACCGGGAGCCCGGGAATTTCTGCTGGGAGCCTCTGCTTCCTGACCCCATTGCCTGATCCTGTGATGAGCAATCAGGGTTTCCACCCCACATATGTTACCATTTTTAAAGTGCTGCCATTTACTGCTTTTAGTAAATTAGGTGATTGGGTTTCAGACTTGATTATCCTATCAAATCTACTGGTGTGGCTGGTAAACAGCGTAAACATCAGAGGCGTGGTTACTGGGGTCATGAAACAATTTCGTGTTTGGCTCTTAGCGTGAAGCCAGATTTCACTTGTCTCTACCCTGTGGTCACATCCATCCATCGTTCAACAAATAACTCAGCACTTCCTGAGCCCAGATGGCCCTACTGTCCTGCGTGAACATCTCCACATATAAGAAAGAAGGAAAAGCTTTTCCCCTGAGAGACACAGGGCACCAAAATATGCATTACAAAGGGGAGCAGTCTTAGTCTTGGGGATGAGTAATCACCATGGAAGAAACAGCCGTCTGTCTGAGTGTGGTCAGCACAAAACAAGCCCTGAAGAGCAGACATCCACCCCTCTGGCCAGGCAGAGCCGTGGGGGCCATACTTCAATGTGGGCCTGTTTGGTGAGGGCTGTGTGAGGGCCCTGGGCAGTGGCCCCAGGCAGGGTGCTGTGGATAAAAATGAAGGTTCCTGTGGCCAGGATTCTCACCTGGCCCTGGTTGGCTGGCTCACTACACATGTGTGGGCAATGCGTTGCTATTGACTCTATTATATAAAGAGCCCCACCCAGGGCTCTAAGCGACATGGTGGCACGGCTGCAAGGCTGCAGGAGAGCAGAGACAAGGCTGGAGTGGTGGCAGTGCTGAGGACAGAGGCCCAGAGGCAGAGACCGGCTTGCTGTATGCAGACTCGCTGTGAGTGGATGAGATTTTAGTGATTGACCTGCCACCGTGGAAGTAAAGTTGGGTAAAGGCTTTCACCCCAAGAGTGTTCTACTGTCATTTCTTTGGTCACACTGAATCCATAGCAAACTTGCCTGGGGCTGAAGCCTGTTGGCAAGCTAGGTGTTGCTCCGGCTTCCCGCTCTCCTGGTCTGAGTGGCTGTTAGAGTCGGCTCTCTGGCATAACCATGATCATAGCAACCAGGATATTTCTGTGACAGACTGGGGCCGGGTGAGGGGTGGTCGGACGGCACTCACCAGCATGGGCGGGGTGGCACCTCCACGTCCCAGTGTGTTGTTCAGAGCAGGTCCATGTTTCCCTCCTGCCCTACCAGGCCCCCCCGTGAAGCGACATGTCAGCCACTATTGCCGCATTCTGGAACAAAATCCCAGTCTTTTATTTTCCAACAATGCCCCTCTCCCTTAAGACTTTCAAAAAAGGTTTGTTTCTTCTTTTAAGGAGAACTGACAGATAAATGTTTTGTTTGTTACAAAAAAAAAAAAAAATTCCAAAGGAAAATATGGTCCCTATTTCATATGATCAAAGCGTCAGCTGGGAAGTCAACAGTCAGGCTGGTTTTGAGGTTCAGGATCTGTGAATGCTGCAACAGTGTCCAGTCCGACGATCAGAACCAGCAGGCTGACGGGTGTGTGTGTGTGTGGAGGTCCAGGTGAGGCCAGAAAGCCTGTCTGCCCCCTCCCCAAGCCACTGGGCCACAGGCCTGCACACACACGTGTGTGCACAGACTGCCTTTCCCATCTTCCAGAAGACTTTAGAAAATCTGCCTTTTGACACTTAACTGATTTGAAGCTTGGCTCAGATCCACATGCCTTTTACCAAATTGGTCATGTTTTCTCGTGTTCAGTTCATGTTAAGATGGCACATTCTGGGAGTGTTGTAGCATTAAGGTGTTTAAGGGAAACAGTGTCTACGAGAAAGCATGTATTTATTTTTTTTTACCAACTGATAATCCTTGATGATTCCCAAAAGAAACATTTCCAGAAACTTACATTAGCAGAGTCTCAGAGCTAGAGGAGTCTTGGGGGGCTGCTCTAGCTTTTACAGGTGGGGAAACTGAGGCCCAGAGATGGGGACCCCGTGTTCCAGCCATGTGCAATAATGACCACGTGCACAGATTACAGCTGGTGTTATGAGTCCTGGAAACACTTGGGTGCATCAGCAGTAAGATTTATCGGCACAGGAAACACCTACCCACTCACTGAACAGCCTCTATTAATTTGCTGTTCGACTCTGTGTCTTAGTAATAATGCTAGTGAAACAAAAAAAGGAAAGTTTCGAACAAATCGAGCCCATCCCTACCCTCTGCAGGCAGTTTCCAGGAGCTGATTTTCCCGAGTGAGTTATGTCTACTTTATTGGGGTTTTACAAAGGAAGGGGTGTGCCTGGGGGCTTTGATGTGGGTTCTGTGCTGAGCTCTGAGAATGGAGTTCTCAGTAACTTCTACTCTGGTTTGGGCTTAGTTTCTGTTTTTTCAGTTTTACCCAGAATGAGGTAGTTTGGCCCTGAGTGGTACTGACAGGGTTCCAGGCAGGGGGCTAGGGGCTCAGACCTGGGTTCCCTAGTGCTGGGCCTGGGGCCTGCAGTTGCCAAGACCAGGCTCTTTAGCCCGAAATGGCTCAGAGACAAGGAAAGCCTCTGGGTGACAAGAGCCTGTTGGAGGCATTCCTTCCCCGGGCCACCTGGGCTGAAGGCCACCTCTCTCTGTTCACCAGCAGATGTAGCTCTTCTGACCCGCCATTCACGCTCCAGGCTCTGACAGAGGATGCCAGCAGATGTGGTCTTGGTGATCATCTCTAGGCAGATGCAGGGTCAGATGAGGAGCTATGATGTCGTGGGCATTTTCTGCAGGGCCAGCCAGGCACCCAGGCTGCCTTTTCGCCAAATGTGCTTCTTGGGCTTCTTGCGGAGTCGGGGCTTCCAGGAGGGCAGACTCACGACCTACAGCTGGCATTCCTTCTTGACTTTTGCCCAGCTGGCTGATTGCTCTATATTTCAAACAGCTGGAGTTCATAGTTTACTCTTATCAATAAAAAAGAGTCCTTTTCCTAATTATTTCCTGAACTTTGACCTAATAGTAGCAAGTTAAATTCAAAATAAAAAGGGGCCCAGGAGATGGGTGGATAAGCGAAATGTGGTGTAGATATCCAGTGGGATGTCATTCAGCTTTGAAAAGGAGGGAGACTTTTCACACCCGCTACAGAGCGGATGAACCTGGAGGAGAGGCGCCAAGTGGATTTCCAGATACGGTACAGATACTGTGTGACCCTGCTTCCAGGAGGCCCCCAGAGGAGTCAGATCCACAGAGACAGAAAGTAGGTGGTGGGGTCAGGGGGAGTGGAAGGGAGTTGTTATTCAGCAGGTGCAGAGTTTCAGTTTTGCAAGATGAGAAAGCTCTGGAGGTGGCTGCAGGGCAATGTAAATATGTGTGACATACTGAACTGCACACTCAGAGACGGTTAAGGTGATAAGCTCTAATTTATGCATACCTTACCATAATTTAATCATTAAAAAATTAAAAGGACTTTTATGGGTAAAACAAAACTAATGACCCTTAGCTCCTAGGCCGGCGGCCCCCTGCTTGTATCATTGCTAAAGAGGCCAGTGTGTGTGCAGGCACGTTCCTACCTGTGCTGCTGACTGGGGAGAGCAGGAAAACTATGGCCCTGCCAAGAGCTCGTGAGTGCACTAAGGTGCGAGCTGGTGTACTGCTGTGAAATAAACCCAGTATTTGGAAATGTGTGTGATCAGCAAGGGGACCAAATAATTCTATGCTAAGTTGATAATGTGTTTATTTACATTTGCTTTTTAGGGGAAGCCAAAAATCTCCCCTCTTACCCCGGGCCAAACAAGATGCGAGATTGCTATTGCACCGTGAACCTGGACCAAGAGGAGGTTTTCAGGACCAAAATCGTGGAGAAGTCACTCTGGTAATGCCTGCTATTGCCTCGTTCTGTCCTGCATGGGGAGCATCCCACAGGGTGCCGTCTGGCCATTTTCCACGTGGCTCAGTCCGAGTGCGAGCAGGAGACATGCGAGGGCTCTGCGCAGGGCGGGTGCAGGGGGGCCGCTGTCCTCAGCCGTGGGGGGCCTGAGTGGCCGTCATGTGCCGGACTGAGCAGCGTAAGGGGACAAAGCCCACGTGAGTAACTGCTGATCTGCCACACATGAGTGCTTCCTAATCAGAGGAAGTGTGTATGGGGACAGAAGGGGACCAAGGATTTTGACAGGTTAAATATTTGGAGAGCATTTTTTTTTTTTACAGTATCATAAAGAATAATTTTATTTTATTTATTTATTTTTTTAAAATAATTTTTTATTGAAGGGTAGTTGACGCACAGTATTACATTACATTAGTTTCAAGTGTACAACACAGTGGTAGAACATTTATATACATAATTCTAGGTTCCAGCTATCACCCTACCAAGCTGTTACAATATCTTGACTATATTCCTTATGCTATACATTACATCCCGGTTACTTATTTATTTTACCATTGGAAGTCTGTCCTTTTTTTTTTTTTTTTTTTTTTTTTGTGAGGGCATCTCTCATATTTATTGATCAAATGGTTGTTAACGACAATAAAATTCTGTATAGGGGAGTCAATGCTCAATGCACAATCATTAATCCACCCTAAGCCTAATTTTCGTCAGTCTCCAATCTTCTGAGGCATAACAAACAAGTTCTTACATGGAGAACAAATTCTTACATAGTGAATAAGTTACATAGTGAACAGTACAAGGGCAGTCATCACAGAAACTTTCGGTTTTGCTCATGCATTATGAACTCTAAACAGTCAGTTCAAATATGAATACACATTTGGTTTTTATACTTGATTTATATGTGGATACCACATTTCTCTCTTTATTATTATTATTTTTAATAAAATGCTGAAGTGGTAGGTAGATACAAGATAAAGGTAGAAAACATAGTTTAGTGTTGTAAGAGAGCAAATGTAGATGATCAGGTGTGTGCCTGTAGACTATGTGTTAATCCAAGCTAGACAAGGGCAATAAAACATCCACGTATGCAGAAGATTTCTCTCAGAACGGGGGGGTGAGGTTCTAAGCCTCACCTCTGTTGATCCCCAGTTTCTCACCTGATGGCCCCCTTGCGACTGTGCCTGTCTTAGGTTGTTCCTCCCTTGAGGAATCTTACCCGTCTCTGGCTAACCAGTCATCTTCCGGGGCCATACAGGGAAATGTAAAGTTGGTAAGTGAGAGAGAAGCCTTATTGTTTGAAAAGGTTAGCTTTTTACTTCTTTGCATATTTATGCCCTGTGGCTTCTATGCCCAGCATTTGTCTTGAGGTATCTTTACCACTTGGAAGAATTATGATACTCTGTAAATTTGATATGAGGCACGAATTCTATTTAAGGGTTGTAATTAGGAAGGAAGAAGAAAAGCTATAGAAGTAGCAGGCGGAAGAAAACATGGGAAGATTGATTATTTCTTTGACATATCTTCTTGTAGAGTAACTTCAGCATATATAGGTTTTAAGCTACTACTTAAATTGCACACACACATTAACATAATAGGAGTATAGTTACATAACCAAGGCATATCTGTAATTACCAGCCATCTCCAGTGAAACCAAGAAAACCAGTTAGGCACCTTAGGCATTTGTGAAAACTTATCTATGATATGGTGGATATTGTCCAACTGAACTTGAACAGTCTGAGAGAAATCAGACAAATTAAAACAACCCATTCCTGGGGACTGTTCACATGCCATATGTTCTTTTAACAGTAAATAGTCTGTAGTTGTAAGAGTTTGGAGCGCTACAATTTGCACTTCTCCAAATTCTTGGTTGAGTTCCAACAGTATAGATCCAGTCAAATTTGTTGTTTTACTGTATGCACAGGCCAGCTTAGATATCTCCTTCCTCATTCCCATGGCAAGTCCAGGAACTGGTGGGATGAGTGCATCTACAGCTGTAGCAGTGCGTGGATCTTTGTTGGGGTTTTTTGATGATCATCTTCTGGCATGAGTCTTCCAGAGAGTGCAGATGTTGGAAGTTCTTTTTCATATTGTATCTTAGTTCATTTTCGGGGTAGCCCAATTAGGCTTTGATCCTCTGTATAAACACAAACAGACCCTTTGCCTACACTTTTATATGCCCTTTATACCCTTGTGTAGAACTCGTTGGAGGTTACCACACAGGAACTGCCCTTTTTTTTTTTTTTGCTTTGTTTTTGGTATCACTAATCTACACTTACATGACGAATATTATGTTTACTAGGCTCTCCCCTATACCAGGTCTCCCCTATAAACCCCTTTACAGTCACTGTCCATCAGCATAGCAAAATGTTGTAGAATCACTTCTTGCCTTCTCTGTGTTGTACAGCCCTCCCTTTTTTCCTACCCCCCCATGCATGTTAATCTTAATACCCCCCTACTTCTCCCCCCCTTATCCCTCCCTACCCACCCATCCTCCCCAGTCCCTTTCCCTTTGGTACCTGTTAGTCCATTCTTGAGTTCTGTGATTCTGCTGCTGTTTTGTTCCTTCAGTTTTTCCTTTGTTCTTATATTCCACAGATAAGTGAAATCATTTGGTATTTCTCTTTCTCCGCTTGGCTTGTTTCACTGAGCATAATACCCTCCAGCTCCATCCATGTTGCTGCAAATGATTGGATTTGCCCTTTTCTTATGGCTGAGTAGTATTCCATTGTGTATATGTACCATATCTTCTTTATCCATTCATCTATTGATGGACATTTAGGTTGCTTCCAAATCTTGGCTATTGTAAATAGTGCTGCAATAAACATAGGGGTGCATCTGTCTTTCTCAAACTTGATTGCTGCGTTCTTAGGGTAAATTCCTAGGAGTGGAATTCCTGGGTCAAATGGTAAGTCTGTTTTGAGCATTTTGATGTACCTCCATACTGCTTTCCACAATGGTTGAACTAACTTACATTCCCACCAGCAGTGTAGGAGGGTTCCCCTTTCTCCACAGCCTCGCCAACATTTGTTGTTGTTTGTCTTTTGGATGGCAGCCATCCTTACTGGTGTGAGGTGATACCTCATTGTAGTTTTAATTTGCATTTCTCTGATAATTAGCGATGTGGAGCATCTTTTCATGTGTTTGTTTGCCATCTGTATTTCTTTTTTGGAGAACTGTCTGTTCAGTTCCTCTGCCCATTTTTTAATTGGGTTATTTGTTTTTTGTTTGTTGAGGCGTGTGAGCTCCTTATATATTCTGGACGTCAAGCCTTTATCGGATGTGTCATTTTCAAATATATTCTCCCATACTGTAGGGATCCTTCTTGTTCTATTGATGGTGTCTTTTGCTGTACAGAAGCTTTTCAGCTTAATATAGTCCCACTTACTCATTTTTGCTGTTGTTTTCCTTGCCTGGGGAGATATGTTCAAGAAGAGGTCACTCATGTTTATGTCTAAGAGGTTTTTGCCTATGTTTTCTTCCAAGAGTTTAATGGTTTCATGGCTTACATTCAGGTCTTTGATCCATTTTGAGTTTGCTTTTGTATATGGGGTTAGACAATGGTCCAGTTTCATTCTCCTACATGTAGCTGTCCAGTTTTGCCAGCACCACCTGTTGAAGAGACTGTCATTTCGCCATTGTATGTCCATGGCTCCTTTATCAAATATTAATTGATCATATATGTCTGGGTTAATGTCTGGATTGTCTAGTCTGTTCCATTGGTCTGTGGCTCTGCTCTTGTGCCAGTACCAAATTGTCTTGATTACTATGGCTTTATAGTAGAGCTTGAAGTTGGAGAGTGAGATCCCCCCTACTTTATTCTTCTTTCTCAGGATTGCTTTGGCTATTCGGGGTCTTTGGTGTTTCCATATGAATTTTTGAATTATTTGTTCCAGTTCATTGAAGAATGTTGCTGGTAGTTTCATAGGGATTGCATCAAATCTGTATATTGCTTTGGGCAGGATGGCCATTTTAATGATATTAATTCTTCCTAGCCACGAGCATGGGTTGAGTTTCCATCTGTTAGTGTCCCCTTTAATTTCTCTTAAGAGTGACTTGTAGTTTTCAGAGTATAAGTCTTTCACCTCTTTGGTTAGGTTTATTCCTAGGTATTTTATTTTTTTGGATGCAATTGTGAATGGAGTGGTTTTCCTGATTTCTCTTTCTGTTGGTTCATTGTTAGTATATAGGAAAGCCACAGATTTATGTGTGTTGATTTTGTATCCTGCAACATTGCTGTATTCCGATATCAGTTCTAGTAGTTTTGGGGTGGAGTCTTTAGGGTTTTTTATGTACAGTATCATGTCATCTGCAAATAGTGACAGTTTAACTTCTTCTTTACCAATCTGGATTCCTTGTATTTCTTTATT
Source organism: Manis pentadactyla (assembly GCF_030020395.1). NCBI lineage: Eukaryota > Metazoa > Chordata > Mammalia > Pholidota > Manidae > Manis > Manis pentadactyla. The sequence continues at coordinate 66,427,498 of NC_080035.1, read as the reverse complement.
TTGTCTGATTGCCGTGGCTAGGACCTCCAGTACTATGTTAAATAACAGTGGAGAGAGTGGGCATCCCTGTCTAGTTCCCGATCTCAGCGGAAATGCTTTCAGCTTCTCGCTGTTCAATATAATGTTGGCTGTGGGTTTATCATAGATGGCCTTTATTATGTTGAGGTACTTGCCCTCTATTCCCATTTTGCTGAGAGTTTTTAACATGAATGGATGTTGAACTTTATCAAATGCTTTTTCAGCATCTATGGAGATGATCATGTGGTTTTTGTCTTTCTTTTTGTTGATGTGGTGGATGATGTTGATGGACTTTTGAATGTTGTACCATCCTTGCATCCCTGGGATGAATCCCACTTGGTCATGGTGTATGATCCTTTTGATGTATTTTTGAATTCGGTTTGCTAATATTTTGTTGAGTATTTTTGCATCTACGTTCATCAGGGATATTGGTCTGTAGTTTTCTTTTTTGGTGGGGTCTTTGCCTGGTTTTGGTATTAGGGTGATGTTAGCTTCATAGAATGAGTTTGGGAGTATACCCTCCTCCTCTATTTTTTGGAAAACTTTAAGGAGAATGGGTATTATGTCTTCCCTGTATGTCTGATAAAATTCCGAGGTAAATCCATCTGGCCCGGGGGTTTTGTTCTTTGGTAGTTTTTTGATTACCTCTTCAATTTCGTTGCTGGTAATTGGTCTGTTTAGATTTTCTGTTTCTTCCTGGGTCAATCTTGGAAGGTTATATTTTTCTAGGAAGTTGTCCATTTCTCCTAGGTTTCCCAGCTTGTTAGCATATAGGTTTTCATAGTAGTCTCCAATAATTCTTTGCATTTCCGTGGGGTCCGTCGTGATTTTTCCTTTCTCGTTTCTGATACTGTTGATTTGTGTTGACTCTCTTTTCTTCTTAATAAGTCTGGCTAGAGGCTTATCTATTTTGTTTATTTTCTCGAAGAACCAGCTCTTGGTTTCATTGATTTTTGCTATTGTTTTATTCTTCTCAATTTTATTTATTTCTTCTCTGATCTTTATTATGTCCCTCCTTCTGCTGACCTTAGGCCTCATCTGTTCTTCTTTTTCCAATTTCGATAATTGTGACATTAGACCATTCATTTGGGATTGCTGTTCCTTTCTTATATATGCTTGGATTGCTATATACTTTCCTCTTAAGACTGCTTTTGCTGCGTCCCACAGAAGTTGGGGCTTAGTGTTGTTGTTGTCATTTGTTTCCATATATTGCTGGATCTCCATTTTGATTTGGTCATTGATCCATTGATTATATAGGAGCGTGTTGTTAAGCCTCCATGTGTTTGTGAGCCTCTTTGCTTTCTTTGTACAGTTTATTTCTAGTTTTATGCCTTTGTGGTCTGAAAAGTTGGTTGGTAGGATTTCAATCTTTTGGAATTTTCTGAGGCTCTTTTTGTGGCCTAGTATGTGGTCTATTCTGGAGAATGTTCCATGTGCACTTGAGAAGAATGTATATCCTGCTGCTTTTGGATGTAGAGTTCTATAGATGTCTATTAGGTCCATCTGCTCTACTGTGTTGTTCAGTGCTTCCGTGTCCTTACTTATTTTCTGCCCAGTGGATCTATCCTTTGGGGTGAGTGGTGTGTTGAAGTCTCCTAGAATGAATGCATTGCAGTCTATATCCCCCTTTAGTTCTGTTAGTATTTGTTTCACATATGCTGGTGCTCCTGTGTTGGGTGCATATATATTTAGAATGGTTATATCCTCTTGTTTGACTGAGCCCTTTATCATTATGTAGTGTCCTTCTTTATCTCTTGTTACTTTCTTTGTTTTGAAGTCTATTTTGTCTGATATTAGTACTGCAACCCCTGCTTTCTTCTCACTGTTGTTTGCTTGAAATATGTTTTTCCATCCCTTGACTTTTAGTCTGTACATGTCTTTGGGTTTGAGGTGAGTTTCTTGTAAGCAGCATATAGATGGGTCTTGCTTTTTTATCCATTCTGTTACTCTGTGTCTTTTGATTGGTGCATTCAACCCGTTAACATTTAGGGTGACTATTGAAAGATATGTACTTATTGCCATTGCAGGCTTTAAATTCGTGGTTACCAAAGGTTCAAGGTTAGCCTCTTTAGTATCTTACTGCCTAACTTAGCTCACTTATTGAGCTTTTATATACACTGTCTGGAGATTCTTTTCTTCTCTCCCTTCTTGTTCCTCCTCCTCGATTCTTCATATGTTGGGTGTTTTGTGCTGTGCTCTTTCTAGGAGTGCTCCCATCTAGAGCAGTCCCTGTAAGATGTTCTGTAGAGGTGGTTTGTGGAAAGCAAATTCCCTCAGCTTTTGTTTGTCTGGGAATTGTTTAATCCCACCGTCATATTTGAATGATAGTCGTGCTGGATACAGTATCCTTGGTTCAAGGCCCTTCTGTTTCATTGTATTAAATATATCATGCCATTCTCTTCTGGCCTGTAGGGTTTCTGTTGAGAAATCTGACGTTAGCCTGATGGGTTTCCCTTTATAGGTGACCTTTTTCTCTCTAGCCGCCTTTAACACTCTTTCCTTGTCCTTGATCTTTGCCATTTTAATTATTATGTGTCTTGGTGTTGCCCTTCTCGGATCCTTTCTGTTGGGGGTTCTGTGTATTTCCGTGGTCTGTTTGATTACTTCCTCCCCCAGTGTGGGGAAGTTTTCAGCAATTATTTCTTCTAAGATACTTTCCATCTCTTTGCCTCTCTCTTCTTCTTCTGGGACCCCTATAATACGGATATTGCTCCTTTTAGATTGGTCACACAGTTCTCTTAATATTGTTTCATTCCTGGAGATCCTTTTGTCTCTCTCTATGTCAGCTTCTATGCGTTCCTTTCTCTGATTTCAATTCCATCAATGGCCTCTTGCATTCTATCCATTCTGCTTATAAACCCTTCCAGAGTTTGTTTCATTTCTGCGATCTCCTTTCTGGCATCTGTGATCTCCTTCCGAACTTCATCCCATTTCTCTTGCGTATTTCTCTGCATCTCTGTCAGCATGTTTATGATTCTTATTTTGAATTCTTTTTCAGGGAGACTGGTTAGGTCTGTCTCCTTCTCTGGTGTTGTCTCTGTGATCTTTGTCTGCCTGTAGCTTTGCCTTTTCATGGTGATAGGAATAGTCTGCAGAACTGGGACGAGTGACGGCTGGAAGGACTTCCTTTCTTGTTGGTTTGTGGCCCTCCTCTCCTGGGAGAACAGCGACCTCTAGTGGCTTGTGCTGCGCAGCTGCGCGCAGACAGGTTTTCTGCTTCCTGCCCGGCTGCTATGGAGTTAATCTCTGCTGTTGCTGTGGGCGTGGCCTGGCTCGGGCAGCTGCTCCAAAGTGGTGGAGTCGCGTTGGAGCAGGAGCTGCTGGGAGGCTATTTATCTCCGTAAGGGGCCTCCCTGCTCCCTGCAGCCCAGGGGTTAGGGTGCCCAGAGATCCCGGATTCCCTACTTCTGGATTAAGTGACCCGCCCTGCCCCTTTAAGACTTCCAAAAAGCACTCGCCAAAACAAAATAACGCCCACCAAAAAAAAAAAGAAAAAAAATATTTTTTATTTAAAAAAAAAAAAAAAGGTGGTCGTTCGTTTTTCTTTATTCTCCGGTGCCAGCCTCAGGCCTCTGCTCACCGGTCTTTCTGCCCTATTTCCCTAGTATTGGGGTCCCTATCCCTTTAAGACTTCCAAAAAGCGCTCGCCAAAACAAAACAGCAAAAAAGCAACAAAAAAAAATGGTCACGTGCTTTTCTTATGCCCTCAGTCGCCCAGCCTCCAGTGCCTGCTCACTGTTCTTGCTGCCCTGTTTTCCTAGTATCGAGCACCCTGCACTCTGCCCCGGATGGCGGGGGCTGGGTGCTCGGCAGCCCTGGGCTCCGTCTCCCTCCCGCTCTGCCTGCTCTTCTCCCACCGGGAGCTGAGGGGAGGGGCGCTCGGCTCCCGCGGGGCCGGGGCTTGTATCTTACCCCCTTCGCGAGGCGCTGGGTTCTCTCAGGTGCGGATGTGGTCTGGATATTGTCCTGTGTCCTCTGGTCTTTATTCTAGGAAGGGTTGTCTTTGTTATATTTTCATAGATATATGTTGTTTTGGGAGGAGATTTCCGCTGCTCTACTCACGCCGCCATCTTCCGCCCCCCGTGTTTATTCTGGCAAGGTATCTATTGGCTGTCCAGCAAAGGCAGGAGAAAGCAGTCCTCCAAGACTGTGGAATCCAGAATAATTTTATTGCACTACAAATAATATAAACTTTTTATAATCCTTTATAAAATAGTTTACAGAATAGTTACTTATAATCCTTTATGCTCTGCCTGTTTATCTTTCCCTCTATCCTCCCACTTCGGGTCTCCATGGTTTACCTTTCCAGAATGTTACAAAGTATGTAGCCTTTTCAGACTAGTTTCTCTAAAGCTCCTCCATGACTTTTCATAGCTTGATAGCTCTCTTCTTTTAACATTGAATAGTATTCCATCGTCTGGCCGCACCAGGGTTTATTTATATATTTTCAAAACTGCATATTTATTTATTTATTTTGGTATCATTAATGTACAATTACATGAGTAACATTGTGGTTATTAGATTCCCCCCATCACCAAGTCCCCCCCACATACCCCATTGCAGTCACTGTCCATCAGCGTAGTAAGAGTCTATAGAGTCACTACTTGTCTTCTCTGTGCTATACTGCCTTCCCCATGGCCCCCACCCCCTACATTATGTGTGCTAATTGTAATGCCCCTTATTCCCCTTATCCCTCCCTTCCACCCACCCTCCCCAGTCCCTTTCCCTTTGGTAACTGTTAGTCCATTCTTGGGTTCTGTGAGTCTGCTGCTATTTTGTTCCTTCAGTTTTTGCTTTGTTCTTATACTCCACAGATGAGTGAAATCATTTGGTACTTGTCTTTCTCCACCTGGCTTATTTCACTGAGCATAATACCCTCTAGCTCCATCCATGTTGCTGCAAATGGTAGGATTTGTTTTCTTATGGCTGAATAGTATTCCATTGTGTATATGTACCACCTCTTCTTTATCCATTCACTACTGATGGACACTTAGGTTGCTTCCATTTCTTGGCTATTGTAAATAGTGCTGTGATAAACATAGGGGTGCACATGTCTTTTTGAAACTGGGCTCCTGCATTCTTAGGAATCCCATTCCTAGGAATTTACCCTGGGTCAAATAGTATTTCTGTTTTTAGTTTTTTGAGGAACCTCCATACTGCTTTCTACAATGGTTGAACTAATGTACATTCCCACCAGCAGTGTAGGAGGGTTCCCCTTTCTCCACATCCTCGCCAACATTTGTTGTTGTTTGTCTTGGAGAGCATTTTTTTAAACCATTTTCCTTTAAATTTTTCTGCAGAGGCATGCCTAGGATGGGTAAGAGGCCTAGAAAATATCTGCTAACGGCATTTGAGGAAGGGGCCTGGGGAGAAAGCATTTCCTAGGTCTCCAGACTGAGGAGCTGGTTATGTAATCAACCCATCAGGGCTTTGCACCGCCTCTTGCCTAAGAACCAGTTGGTGGGCTGGTGAAAGCCAGTGTCGGCCCCAGTGCACCTAGCATGGAGCCAAAGTTTGCTTTCTGACAGCTCCCCAGATGCTGCTTCTTCACCAGACCACACCCATGGGGTGGGGAGGGATCGCACCCTGAAGTCAGGTGTTTACATCAGGGATGGAGGAGAGGAACCACACATGCAGACAGGGAGGGTCAGCAGGTGAGCAGGGGCAGGGACCAGCAGCTTGCAGTCTGGGTGAGACACACCAAGGCCAGCACGGGGCTCTGAGCACCTTGTTTACAATCTAGTGACTAATGGAGCGAAGAACCCTCATGCAGCCAGCTGCTCTACCATCAGGCTTAGAACTGTGGACTGTGTGGGCCCATCAAGACAGCTATTTTGAGTTTGAGATCATTTTTAGCAGATGAATTGTATCCTTGCATCTTGCTTCTTCTAAGTGGGAACAAGCAGCATGTTCTGACGACTTACTGAATTTAATTTACAGAAAACTGTTAAGGGTCTTTGGCCCCTGGATGTGAAGACTGGCTCTGTTTCTCCTCTGCACAGTGCCCACCAGGGCTGGCAGAGCTACTCCGAGGCCAAGCGATGCCAGCCGTGTGTGTTACTGTCATGTGCTCAGCATCTCTGGTCTAGGTTGGTAAAGCAAAAGGGAGAGACAGGAGTTGGTCAGGGGTCAGGTCTGGCCCTGGGGCTGATGATGAAGGTCACTGGTTTGACGAGGTCTGCTTATATCTGTTACCCTGGTACAAGAGAGATTCTTTGTGTCTAAAATGGTCGAGGCCCATGGGGAATGGGCCTGGGGAATGGCTGTGAGTCTGTAAAGCTGGGCTCTGCCCAGATCTCTGCGTGAGGATGTCTGCAAAAGGAATCTATTTGGGACCCTCTGTTCTGAGGTTGAGGGATCATCATCCTCAAAGTATTTTAGACAAATTGAGGAAGGGTGTCTGGTTTTGGTGGCACTAGAAAATGCTTCTGGAGCAGAAAGGCTGAGAGTTGAGGAAAATAGTGATGAATCCTCTCCTGCCCGGTAGTGCCCTGTCTGTGATCCAGCCAGGGTCAGGTGACTTTCCCCAATACTGTTCTAAGAAGCACTTAGCTCTGGCGAGTGCACGGAGGCAATGCTTCAACCTATCGGGTTTTCAAACCCCTTTGCAGGATATGCATGCTTTCCTTACAGACACTTTTAATATGCTTGGCTATTTTTGTTTATTCATTAGCTTGATGAATATCATTGAGTGCTTATCTAATATACCAGATAAGGAGAGTGGTGCTATAAGCAGAAAGTTAAAACTGACAGCAAAGAAGAGAGAAACCTACTCAAAATAATTCTCAGAGCTTAAAAAATATGGGTATATGTGGTCCTTTAGTATTGAGGCAGAAACCCTATTCACACTGATGGGCCATGGAGCTGGCAGCCCCGAAGTTCTGCTCCATTTTTAAGGGCAGAAGACCTGCTTCACAGAAGGTGAAGCAAAGAAAACTGCCTCCACCTGCTGCCAAACACTTGAAATAAAAAACCATCTCTTTCATGAGTTTGCAGCCTGAATCCACACCACATCTGTGGTCCAAAAGCCTAAACCCATACATACATATTAATATAGTCCTGGATTAAAACTTCTTAATGTCCACCGAGGCAACAAGATACCAGTTCAAAGCAAATCCAGTTATCTCTTTGAATCCAGACTCAAACAATTCTCCTGAAGTTCCAAGAAACATGAGCTCAAAGGAGAAATTCACAGAACACAGGCAACAGAGTGTCTGTGCCAAGAGAAACGACAGACCGCAAGATCAGACCTGCTGAGCTTGTAGACTGTCAGCTGACAAAGTTTAATGAATTTCAAGGAATGAGAGACAAGATTAAAAACAGCAGCTTAAAGGAACTCATATGACTCAACATGCAAAAAACAAATCACCTGCCTAAAAAATGGGCGGAGGACCTGAACAGACACTTCTCCAAAGAAGACATACACATGCCAACAGGCACATGAATAGATGTTCCACATCGCTAATCATCAGGGAAATGTAAGTCAAAGCCACAATGAGCTATCGCTTCACACCAGTTAGGATGGCCAGCATCCAAAAGACAAGAAATAGCAAATGCTGGTGAGGATGGGGAGAAAGGGGAACCCTCCTGCACTGCTGGTGGGAATGTCAGTTGGTGCAACTGCTATGGAAAGAAGTATGGAGGTTCCTCAAAAATTTAAAATAGAAATACCTCTTGACCCAGTAATTCCACTTCTAGGAATTTACCCAAAGAAAACAAAATACATGATTTGAAAGGATATGTGTACCCCTATGTTTCTGGCAGCATTATTTACAATAATGAAGATATGGAAGCAATTGAAGTGTCCTTTGATGGATGAATGGTTAAACATGTGTTATATATGCACAATGGGATATTATTCAGCCATGAAAAAAGAATTTCAGCCATTTACAACAACATGGATGGACCTAGAGGGTATTACGCTCAGTGAAATAAGCTAAGCAGAGAAAGACAAGTACCATATGATTTCACGTGTGGAATATAAAAACAAAGCAAAACAGAATGAACAAAACAGCAGTAAACTCACAGACACTGAGAAGTGACTTGTGGTCACCATGGGGGAGGGGCTGGGGTGGGTGGAGAAACAGGTGAGGGGTGAAGAAGCACATGATTTATGTCAGTCATGATAGAAATGGGTCACAGGGATGGAAGTGCAGCTCGGAGAACATAGCCAGTGGTTCTGTGATATCTTCCCGTGTCTGCAGTAGCTGCACTAGCTGGGGTGAACATCTGATGACATAGATGACTGTTGAATCACTGTGTTATATACTCGAAACCAAGAAATAAAAAATGAAAATAAAGCAGGTTAAGAAATGACAAAGAAGGGCTGAACCAACTTGAGAAAGAGCCAAATAGAATTTCCAGAAATTAAGAACACCAGTGGATGGAAAACTCAGTGGATGAATTAAATAGCTGGTTAGCCATGACTGAAGGGAAAGTTGGTAAACTAGAAGGTAAGTTTGAAATACACCCCAGAGACACAAAAGAGACTGAGAGACGCAGAAGGCATGATGTCCAAGCTCAGCTGGGGAGCCCCAGGGGCCTGGTGCGATGGTGGCAGGGAGAGGGGACACACCCTCATGCGACCTTGGTGGAGGGGCAGAAGTCAGGGTGGGAGGGTGCAGGCCCCTCCGGGGAGGTCAGGGGAGCACCCACCAGAGAGACTGGCCGTGGCACAGTTGCTGCCGCCCGCCAGCCGGGCTCAGTGCCAAGACGTGGCAGATTCCAGGGGGAAGCACACAGCACCCCCTGCTGAGCCTCCAGGCCTCGCAGTGCTTTGGAGCCTGGTCACTGGACCTCTGACCTGCCGAGGTGAGGGCATGGTGGCTGGCAGAACCTGCTGTCCCCCGAGGCCCTGGCCAGGAGACCAGCCCTGAGCTCAGCTGCTGCCCGTGTCTGTTTTCTGACTCTGCTGAAGTGTGGTGAGCGAGAGGAGCTCGCTTCCCGGCTGAGACTGGCTCCCCAGCCAAGTTCACCCAGGGCTGCAGGAGAGACCCCTCAGGCACCTTTTTCTTCCCTTTCTCTGTTGCTGGTGGGAGGGTCGCAGGTCTGTCTGTAGGAACCCCTTACATCAGACACATTCGGAAGAATGGCCTTGCCCTTCTCTGAAGGTGATTTGGGCCCAGTGTCTGTCCTGCTGGGACACACATCACACCTTCTAATGGGAAGGAAGGACTTGTTTGTGTTTAACTTTTTATTGCTATAACTTTTTAATCACTTAAATAGCACCTCATCACTGGTTGTCTGTTTATATAAACTAAGTCTTACCTAGTGGGGCCTATAAGACTTAACGTGGACTCCGCTGCCTGGCTGCCTGGCTAGACACAGGAAGCATCTGTGAGAGCGTCCTGGGGTTCCCCCAGGAGCCGCTCTGGCCTCTGAAGTGGGCGGGGAACGTTGCATCACAGAGAAAATCCCTGCTTCAGCGCAGTGCCGAATCCTGATGTGAACAAAGGGAGTTGAAAATGAGAGGTCCTCCCTTGCTGGGCTGGTGCAGTCACAGGCGAGAATATTCCGGAAAGCCAGTGCTCTCGCTTCCTTTTGTCCCTCTGAGTGATTATGGTGAGGATTCATCTGCCCTTGCCCGTGAAATCCCACGAAATGTGTGAAGAGAGCAGCTGCCCGGCCTGGCCTCGCCCCCCCAACCCCCCCAACCCCCCCCCCCCCCGCCGTGGGGCCTGCTGAGCCCCTCCCGGGCTTGGACCCCCGCAGCTGGGCCCAGAAGTCCTCCCCTCCTGGCTCTCGCTCCAGTCTGAGCTTAGTTGCTACCTGGAGGGGAGGGCGCTGAGGCAGGGCACTTCCTGGGTAGGAGCCTCCTGTGCTTCCCCAAAGGCAGAGCCTGCGGCTGCCATATTCCAGCCCTGACGTTTCTCAGCTTACGTCTGTTGAATGATGGAGGCAAGTCGCACAGCTGCATCTGTCGCAGGATTCCTTCTTGTTTAAAAAAATTGGGATTGCTCCAAAATGCTCAGGAATACGTGGACCAAGTGTCAACGTGGCTGTTTTTTCTAGGCAGTGGGATTGGGGTGGGGAGTATTTTTGTTCTTTGGTTTGTGTTATATATTTTTTTACTTAAAATTAGAAGTTAGACAGTAAAATAACCACTTTCTGGAGCAAAGTGGGGCAGGGCTGGTGCACCACGATGTTCGTGGACAGGGCATAATTACAGAGTCTCCGCTCCCGCAGTTCTTGCTGAGAACTTTGCCAAATGAAGGACTGTTCCCAAGCGGACGGGTGTGCACCTCCGATTTGAGATCCAGAAGGTGCCATGGGTCCATGACACTCATCCTGAGAGACATTTGCTCAGAAAATAGTACCACGGCAGAAGTGGAGAAGTGACAATACTCAGGAAGGCGTGGCGGCCCCCGCTGTGTCAGGCGGGGAGCCTTGGGGCTGGAATCCGGAGGCACGGGAGGGTATGTTTTGGGAAGACAATATTTTCACAGATGTTTTTAGTAAAAACCAAGTTGTTGACTAGGAAAAACCAACTTTGAAATTATGAGGCTATAAATAACATTTTCTCTCCTAACATTTACTTTTCTAATTTCTTAAGTTAAAGCTTAAATAAAAAGTATTTTTGACATAAATGCAAACCTCAGGCCAGACGTTTCATTCTAGCTGGAGTAGACGGATCTGTCCCCCGCAGCTCTGGGTGCTCTAGGTGGGGATCCGTCCCCCGACGCATCCCTGTATGGCAGGGGCCCATCCCCCCACGTGTCCTGTGTGGCAGGGGCCCATCCCCCCACATGTCCTGTGTGGCAGGGGCCCGTCCCCCCATGTGTCTGAGTGGCAGGGTGAATCAGGATTCTAGTTCACTAACAACAGATCTGGTCTGCAGTGGGTTTTCACAGAAAGCCTGTTTTTCTGGTCATCTAGCCTTATTTATGATTGCTCTTTCTATGGGTGAGTCTTGTGGAAAGGAATTTTCTGGACAGCTCTGTGTAAAGCAGGTTTTATGGTCTCATATGTTTTCCATACCAGCATTTGTAGTCCTTAGTCTCTGCTGCAGATAGAGAGCTGGGGTGTTTCATGCTGGACCCCAAGGTCCCAGACTTAGCACCCTTTGGCGTAGGACCCAGGGCAGAGCTGGAGGGCAGTAGGGGTGTCTCTCACCGCCAGGCACCTGCTCGTTCCAGGCCTCGGGAGGGGGCATCTGTATCCAGGGCGGTGCTTGCAGAAGGAGCCCTCTGTGTCATTTCTGTGTCTAGGAATTGTTGGGCTCTAGGTAATCTAGGTGAGGGCTTTCTCCTCAGCTGGGAGGTGGGTGAAAGCCGTTGGGGCACGGTTCCACCCATCTTCACATTTCAGGGTAGGCTGGGTGTCGAGGGGCTTCCCTGGGGGCAGGGTGGACTGGCACTGTCCATGCCTGCTCCTGACACGTGGCTTCAGGCCTCTGCCAGTTCATCCTAAGTGGGGCCCTGTGTGAGAACATGAGGGCTCTCCAAACTTCCCAGGGACGCTCAGCTGGGGACCACTCCGTGGACCCCCCACTGGCCTCCCACGGGGCCTTAGCAGTGTCCTGAATTGCAGCCGGCCTGCAGGGAGGCTGCACTTGGTCAGGGGTCCCCGTGGGAGGGCCAGGTCCACGTCACCCCTCCTGCCCCACTGCCCTCTGAGTCCCTCACTGGCTGGCAGGATGCTGGAGTCAGACCTAACCCCAGGGAAAGTTCAAATCCTCTGTAGGAGACCCTAATGCCTCCCCACTGGCTGGTGTCCCTGCCCTGGGCTCCTCCCTCCCTCTCTCCTTCTTTGCCAGGCCCTCCTTCAAGTTTTGGAGTTTAAAAGCTTTCTGTTGTCACAACTGGCCAGTGTGTGACTGGCTTCTAAGAGTCATCATTTCAGCCTCCTAAAAAAGCATGGTTGGGCCATAATAGATCAGTCCGGTCATGATTCACTGGTAAGGACCTGGGATTTCTGCTCAGGAGATGTGGGCCAGGGTCTCCTTGGCGGTGGGGCTTGGCTTTTAGGAGCCCATGGTGTAACTGTCCTGCAGACCCACCATAACCCTGTGGGCAGGTATTTTTGCAGATGGGAAACTGAGTCTCAGGGGAGGTGATGCCCAGCCGGGGGGCTGTGTGCTTAGAGCTGGGTCAGGCCAGGAAACAGCCTCAGGCCCCCACAGGTTCACTCCATCTCTCCAGACCCAGTTCGCATCGGCAAGATGCACAGGCACAGCATGCGCCCTGTCTCCTGTGGTGATGGTGGCCCCCTGTCCTGGGCACCCCTGCAGTTCAGCACCAGGCTGAGCATCCTGCTGTCTTACTGAAGCCTCAGGAAAGAGCTTTAATGAGAGCCCACAGATGCTGAGGGCCTTGCTACTCAAGGACTTTTAAGGAGTTGTGCAGTTAGAATTCTGAGCGCAGAGGTTCTCCTTCGGCCTGTCGGGCATCTGGCGGGAGAGGCCTCGCCGGCCGCAGGCAGCCCCTGAGCTGCACCTCTCAGGGTGGGAGGCCACGTGCTGCATTCCGGCTTCTGGGACCCAGTGGGGTGCGTGTGGGGTGGGCCACTCCCCCAGCCCTCAGAGGCTGAGGTAAGACAAACGCCCCCGACCCTGGGCACCTCCACACAACCCCAGGCCCAAGACATCCACAGCGTGCTCTCGCCTGGGCCTCCCTGCAGGTGCCCTCAGTCCGTGCGGGGTGGGGCTGCACGACTTCCTTTCTGTCCGTTCTCCTTTTGGACTCCATCAAACACAGTATTTAGTTCAGTGAAATTCTGATCCAGCTGTGAGTTAATGACTTAATCACACGCAAGTTTTATTGCTGGATTCTGAGCTGTTCAGAGAGAGGCTGCTGCTCTTTGGGAAAACTCGCCCACCTGCTCGGTTCCCATTCACGCTGGGCCGTGAGGTGGGCCCTGAGTGCCCCTGGGAGCCGTGGGCCGCTGCTTCTGGGTGCTGGGCCTCCCTGGAGGTGGCGTGTCGGTAGCTCAGCCTTGAGGTGCGGAGGCCACCTTAAGACAGACCTCAGGGAGGACCCAGTGTGGGCCGCTCATTCGGGGCATGTGGCCTCTGTATCTGTCCGGACTAGAGAAGTGGGGCAGCTCCCCACCTCCCAACTGGGAAGTGATTGCAGACGTTTGAGACACAGGACAAAATGGGGAAAACCAGGCACACAGCTGCTTTCTCCTGAGCAGCAGCCTGGGGGTGGGATGGTGCAGCTGCTGGGAAGTGACTCACGGGGAGACTGGAGGTCTCTCTGTGGGTCCCAGACAAACCCCGGCTGGCCCTGCTGTCTACCCATGGGCTCTGGGAGCCGAGGGGCATCGCAGGTGGTGGCCCTGGCTGGTGGCTACTTGGTGGCCAGCCCAGGGCTTTTTCAGGGCTTTTTCTTTTTTCCTTGTGAGACTTGGCTGGATTCTGTGAACCTTTGAGCTTCTCCCGATAATTACTGAGGGAGAAAGCTTGTCACTCTGGCTGGCCTCAGAGGCGGATGCCTCTGCGCAGCACACATTCGTCTCCTGTCAGATCGTGGCATTTAAGGCAAGCCAAGTCCTTTGGGTGGCCTCTCTTCTTTGTGCAAGTGGCCCACAGCGCAGGGCATTACTCATGCATCTGCTGGCTGCTGACCTGGGCTGGGGACAGAGCTGGGTCTCTGCAGAGGCACACCCCAGGTTAAGCCACTGTGGGAAGAGCACATTCAGGGCTGTGCAGCCCTTTAAGTTCACCGACCCAAAGGCGTCCTGCCAGGCTTACTGGAATGTGGACTGGGAGACTCATCCCGCTCCAACTATCGCCAGCTTCCTTTTCCTTTGGGAGTGACTTGTGACTCTGCTCCCCACCAGAGACGGTCTCTGGCCGACAGAGAAGGGGCAGGTATCCAGGCGAGAGCACGCTGTGGATGTCTTGGGCCTGGGGTTGTGTGGAGGTGCCCAGGGTCGGGGGCGTTTGTCTTACCTCAGCCTCTGAGGGCTGGGGGAGTGGCCCACCCCACACGCACCCCACTGGGTCCCAGAAGCCGGAATGCAGCACGTGGCCTCCCACCCTGAGAGGTGCAGCCCAGGGGCTGAAACGGCCTTTCTGGGGCAGCCCCCACTCCCCTGGTGGAGAGGCGCAGGTCACACACCCATACCTCCCTGCGAGGGACAGACGTCCTTAACGAACTGTGGTGTTTCCAGTTAGAAAAGGTATTCTGATATGTTGTACACTCGTTGTTTGTCTTTTAATTTGCAACATAAGCTTAAAAGCTCTTATGCTTAGTATACTGAATATGAAAAGATGGGCATTTAATAGAAAATAGGCCATCAGACTCAGTGTTGCTGGCCCTTTGGGGTGAATTTGTCCCCACATATGCCACCAGCACAAAAGCCTTGGGCAGCTCCCCCTTGTGGGACTTTATTCAGAGGAGACTGGGGGGCAGCTGGGCAGGGGACGCCGCTGGCCATCAAGGCTTGGCACCCATGCGCCAAGCAGGTACGGTCATTAGGCCTCAGGTGCTGTGTGGCCACTAACATTCTATCTACTTATTTGGAAAGTGGTCCATGGCTTGACGTTAAAAGAAAAAGCTGAGTATGTACCAGAATATATAATCGAATCCCACTTTTATTTAAAAAGCATGTCTCTATCTCTATTCTGTTCTATATCCATGTATCTTTAGAGGAAAAAATATTTCCAGAAGGATATACCCTAGAATGTTAATTCTGTTTTTCACTTCTGACATACATAATATTTAAAAATATTATGTATTTAAAAAATTTTTGTTTTTTTAAAATAGCTTTATTGAACTGCAATTCATTTATCATATAATTTACCCATTTATAATATACAATTCCATGGTTTTTAGTATATTCAGAGTTGTGCAGCCATCACCACAGACAAGTTTAGAATGTTTTCATCTCCTTAAAAAGAAACCTTTAACTGTCCCCATTTCCCACCAACACCCTGCCTGTCACCAGCAACCCCCAATCTGCCCTCTGGGCGTTCCCCCTATCTGCCCTCTGTCTGTGGGTCCACCTGCTCTGGGCGTTCCCCTGATCTGCCCTCTGTGGGTCCACCTGCCCTGGGCCTGTCTTAAAGGGATAGCACACTGGGTGGTCTTGCATGTCTGGCTTCTCTCCTGAGCCCCATGTCTTCCAGGCTTGTTCATGTTGCTGCGTGTCAGAGCTTCCCCCTCTTTATGGCTGATAACACTCATTGTGTGGTCACAGCACGCTGTGTTTATCACATCAGCTAATGGACATTTGGGCTGTTTCCACCTTAGGCTTTTGTGAATAGTTGTGTAAACTTGTACTGGCTTTTATGTAGAAAACAGACCATGTTTTAATTTCTCCACAGGGTGCACCCTGCAGTGGGTTTGTCTGGCCACGTGTACCATTTTGAGGAACAACCACTGCTTTCCAAAGTGGCCACACCAGTTTATGGTCCTACAGGCCTTGTGCAAGGGTCTAGATTTCTCCACATCCTCACCAACACTTGTTACCTGTCTTTTTAATTCTGGCCATCCAACTCCACCTAGGATGTGAGCCCCACAGGCCAGAACTTGCCTGTTTCACTGTCCCCAGTGGTCATGGCCCACGGGCCACTCACAGGGGGCCATTCAGTTGTCTGATCTACACTGGGAGTCCTCTCCCGACACACGTCTCGGGTCGTGCAGAGCCAGGAACGCGGCCTGTGAACACGTGCCCCACGTGGTGCGTCTGTGCTGGGTGGGGTCTCAAGTGCTAAAGTGTGGCCCCTCCCTGGGAGTCTTCAGCTTTGATTTCGTGTGGGCCCCAGGGTGGGCCTGGTGGTTGTTCATCCACCCGGATGGGTATCCCAGGAGATTGAATGCTTATGTCTAAGTGTTTCAGAGTCTTTCCCACCAGGGTGGGGCCAGGACGGGAGGAAGAGCCTAGCTGCTGACCAGGCCACGCGTGTCAGGCGTCCCACTGTCTCTGGAGAAAGGGGCTCACCAGTTAGCTCAGCGGCCCAGGCAACACAGACACACTGCCATTCTGAGGGAAGTGTGAGCCGCTGAGTCATGCGGACTGATCCCGCTGGCAGCCCCGGGGAGAATCCATTCCCCGGACGGACGGGCTTCTAGAAGCCACCATCCTCCCTGTTGGGGATTATAGCCTCTGCTCCTGTCACTGGGTGCCCTCTCTGACTCTGACCCTCCTGCCACCCTCAGAGGGCCTGAGATGCTCTGGGCCCACCGGGCAACCCAGGACACCCTCCAAGCTCAAGGTCCTCGCCTGAATCCCGTCTGCCCAGGCCCTGTGGCCGCACGAAATGACACAGTCCCAGGCCCCAGGGATTAGGGCCTGGGCATCTTTGGTGGGATGCTGTTCTGCTGACACCAGCCCAGGTCCACTGCCTCTGCTCGTGAGCACGTGCAGCTGAACTGCCGGCTGCCTCAGTTTCCCCACCGTCCGGGGGGTGGGGCTCAGAACAGGCCCTGCATGTTGTATACACCAGCTGGAGCTGCCCACCACTGGAGCAGGGCTTTGGGGAGGCAGTTCTCGGGGCAGCACCCAGAACAGAGCACCCTGTCTGGGCTGGCCTCTTGAGGGTGCTGGGGAGGCTGGGAGGTGGCAGGTGTGGGGGCAGCAGGGCCTCCGGGTGCCGTAAAGTCATTTTAAAGCTCATAGTTGAATGCCTCTTCATAAATTTGCAGTGTGTCACTGTCACAGTCCAGTTAGTGGACTGTTTCCCTCACAGGCCTGCCCCCAGTAGCCACTGCGGGCAGCCGCCTTCCTGACGGCCCAGATGGAGGGTGAACTCTGGGGCCCTCTTTCCTCCTGCAAGTTGCCACTGGTTGTCTGTCTGCATCTGAAGGGGATTTTGGCTGTTCACCCTGGGCTCTCGTGGCTGTGAAACTGCCAACATTTACGAGTATATTTCAGCCCTTGCTTGACTACGCTGGGCCTTAGCCACCCATGTGCATGGACACGGAATTGGCAGGCCCTGAGGGCCCTGTAGGTGTGCCCAAGTCACTCTCCATTCCAGGGCAGCCCGGGGCAGGTCTCCATGTGTTCCTGGGGCTTCCGTGAACCTGCACTTGCAGCCCCTGCCAGAGCAGCCAGGGAACTGCTCAGTGGTGGGGCCCCCGGCTCTCTGCCCCTCAGTTTGACTTTGCAGTCTGTTTTGTCTCCATCTCTGGTGATGCACGCATGAGCCACGGGCCGGTGGAGAAGGTCAGTGGTGTTGTTGGGGGTCCTCTCCCTGGCAGGAGGTACAGACGGCCACCAGTCTGGATTTTGCCCTGAGTTCTGGAGAAAGAGGAGTGCTGGGTCTAACTTTTATAGTGAAGCCTGCCACTGGCTGCCCTAGGCCTTCAGGACGTCATAGCAGTCAGTCCTGGTGCACCTTGCTGACCTGGACACAGATGCTAGACGTAATTCTGCTAATGCCACCACTGGTGTCAAGCTCCCCATTCCCTGGGCTGGTGCTGGCCAGGTCCACAGTGTCTTCATTTGATGGGACACGCCCCTGGGACCATTGCTGGGGCTGCACCTGCCAGGGATTTGCAGCCTGCCTACTGCTGGGTCCATTCCCATCCCAGGATGGATCTGCATTGTCATGTCTCATGAGTGCAGTGCAGAGTAGCATGTTTAAGATGAGGTCACACGCATGTGCCCAGGATCAGTGCTCGGTCTACGGACCTCACTGCAAGGCTGTGTGGCTGTGGATGAAGGGCCGCCACCCAACAGACACTAACGGTGCTCCTCTGTTTATCTGTGCAGCCCCTTCTATGGAGAAGACTTCCACTGCGAAATTCCTCGGAGCTTTCGCCACCTGTCATTTTACGTTTTTGATAGAGATGTTTTCCGGAGGGACTCCATCATAGGTGGGTACTCCGCGGGTATTTCTGTCACTCTGCCTCTGATGAATGAGCCATCCTCCTGGCAGAAGTGGGGCATCTCTTCCAGGCACGCTTGTCTGAGAGTCCAGCAGCCTTTTTAGCCTAACCCCCAAGGCTGGGATGGGCCTCCTGGCCCCCATCTGTGTGGAGGAACTTCACAGACTCCCACGGGAGGCACGAGAACAAGCTGGCAAAGGTTTCAGAGCTGCCCTTCACAGTGAGGGGACGGCGACCCTCAGCACGTCCCCACATACCTCCAAGGACTTCTCTGAGGGGCTGGTGTGCAGAGGAGCTCTCCCCACGCTCTGGGGCCTCACCCTCTCCTTTTCTCTGGGGCTGTGGTAAGTCCTGTGCATGCCAGGGGGCCAGATTCCCCAGGGTGACATGGAGCCCCACACTGTCACTGAGCCCCTCATGTGATTCTTGAAGTCAGATGGAAACTAACACCCATGGCATGCTTCCTAGCCACTGCCCACCCGCCCCCTCACCCAGCCACCACCTCCACCCACCAGCCACCATCTACTGCCCCCCAGCCACCACGTCAGCCTCCAGCCTTCATCCTTTCTCTTGACCATCAGCTTGGTCCACCATTTCCAGCCCCACCTATGTCCCTGAAATCTGCTTGGTGCAACCCTGTAACCCAGGAGTTATCCTGGACCCCCTACCCCATTTAGATCTGCCCCAGCCCCTGACATCCACCCCTTTCCTGGAGGGAGCCACATGATCATGCATCACGTTCTAACCTGGAGCTGAACACCAGATCCCCTGGGCGGGTGGCTCTGTGCACAGTCAGCAGGGTGGCAGTGCCAGCCTGAGTGGGGTGGCCCTCGGAGCTGCTTCCAGAAGGGAGTGCTGTCCACTTCCGCCAAAGGCTCCTTCCTGCTGCGCCGCCTGGTGCGAGCCCCCTGGGATGCCAGCCCCCTTTGTCTTCCCCGCTGGCAGAGGTGCCTGGGTGGTGGGCTCCATTCGACAGGTGACAAGGAAGTTGAATTCAAACTCCAAAGTGTGAGGGCAGCTTGGACGCTAATGAAGAGGGCTCGCCTCTGGCAGCACCTCTGGTGTGCAGATCGGAGTTTTGCACTCTTAAGAGTCAGATGCTGATTCACAGGTCTGGGGCCGGGTGTGGGAGCTGCATCTCCAGCAAATAATGCCCTTGAACACCGCTCTGATCTAAGTGGAGAGGAACAGAGTCTGTTAGGAGATACTCGGGTGCAGATCACATAGGAGCCCAGAGAATTCACACCTGACTTGTGTTAAGGGGGAGCTGTGATCTGGGCTTCCCAGCAGAACCCGTATCTCAGGATCACAGCTGACGAAGGTTGTCTGGTTGGCTGTGTGTACGTTCTGGGTCTTGTGGGTCCCTCTGGGCCTGGAATTCAGATTGGAGCACAGCACCCAACCACCAGGCCCTGCGGGCTCCTTTGCTGTCAGGGTGAGGCCCAAACCCTTAGCCTGGCTGTGGTGCCCTTCACAGCTGCTCCTGCTGAGGGATTCCTTCCTCAGCCGCCCCCCACCGTCAACCTGCAGTGTGGGCCTACAGCCGCCCGTCACCGGCTGGGTGCACAAGGTCTGTTCAGGAGGAGAGGAAGATGCCGTCTCACCCAAGGGCGCTGTGTCTGTGTGGTCCCAGTGCGCTCAGCTGGGGCTGAACCTGGACGTCAGTATGAGTCAGAGTGGCTCCAATTACCCAGGAGTGAAGAGGGACTTGTTTACTCCTCAGAGGTGCATGAGAGCCTTTTTGGTATTCCTAAGGAAAAAGAAATTAAAAGGTATTTTGCACATTTTAATGAGAGAAACTGATAGAGTTGGCTCTGGGATTATTTCCCTTCAAAATAATCAAATAAGGTGTTCATCAATCATTCTGTTTAATGTACTTGCCATTTTTAAAGATAACCAGCAAAATCATGGTTCAGCACTTCTCTGTGGCTTTAAAGTCATGGTGCATCGGTGTGGTCCGACCGAGGGGCTCCCCCCACCATTTTCACAGCTGTGGAAATCAGTGGCTGTCTGGATTCCATGAAAAATTTGAAGTTATGACTAGTAATTCTGTTGTTACCAGGATGAGAAACCAGGTTGTGTCATGGAAATGAATGTAGTATCACCAGCTTCTCGCGGTCCCGTGTCAGATCCAGCACCTCCTGTGCCCAGAGGAGCCCACCCTCACCTGGGGGCTTCCTGCTGCAGCCATGGGTGTGACCCCACGTTCCGGTCCAGGAGTGGGGTGCGCCGCACTGGGGGTGCAGCTGGACATGGGCAGCATGGAGTAAATGGAGGACTGTGGGAGGGGTTGCAGTGACTGGGTGCAGGGAGAGCCGGCCTCACTCTCCTCTGATCCAGTGTCCCCGCTGGCCCCACTGGTCAGGTGTAGGCAAGAAGGGCACAGAGTGGACGGGGCAGATGGGTGTCCCGTGCAGGAGGCACAGCTCGGACAGGACTCCCCTTATGCTTTGGGTGTCGTGGACCCACAGATACCAGCACAGAGGAATCTGTTCCAGAGGCAAGACCTTCGCACATAGGTGTCGAGGTGTTGGATGGCCTAGAAGCTGCTTTTGGGGCTCCCAGAGCCCGGGAGATGTCCTTGACTTGGATGAAGCCACTGGACTTGCTAGGGCCCCGTGGCTTCCCTTTGAGTGGTGACTGTACCCACCAGGGCCCTGTGTGCAGGTCCAGTAATCAGGTCAGCATGTGTGGTATTGATAGGCAAAGGGGGTAGTTGGCGTCCATCTAACGGGTGCTCCTGGGCTGGTGGGGTTCTGTTAAGTGGCCAGCTGCATGGGCGGCTCCAGAACTTACTAGCCTCACCTGCGACTCGGGCCAGCCCTCGCTCCCAGCAACCTGGCTTCCAGCTAGGTCTGGGCTGCTGGGCTGCTGGGCTGTGGGGAGGAGCCTGGGCATCTCTCCTTGCACCTCTGGCCCTGGCAGTGCCCCGTCTGGGCCCTCCCTGACCTCATCGTCCTCTGGGTCTGCTCTTCCCACCACCTCCCACTGTCCTCCAGCCCCAGCTGGCAGGCGCTTCCTGTAGACTAGCTATCACAGGGCAGAGGGGTGAAGTGATGTGGTGCAGCTGTGTTATCCACACCACGACGAAGGTCCATTTACAGCAGTTGGATAGGCATCTGCCCCGCATCCCCAGGCCTGGCAACCACAGATCTGGCGTCTATTTCTACAGGGCTACATTTTTCAGAATGCCACAGAAATGAAACCACAGTGTGGGCAGCAGCATCAGGCCTCCCCCACTCAGCAGGCCCCCTCCTGAGCATCCCGTGACCGTGCACCATCACTTCCTGTTCAGGGTGTTGGCGTTGTTTCCAGATTGTGAATAAAGCTGTTGTAGACGTTGTTGTGCAGGACTTTGTTTTTATTTCTTTTGGAAATAAGTAGCAGTGAGACTGCTGGGGCACACCCTCTATGTTAAAGGGCATCAGAATCCGCCCCAAATCTGCCACTTTGCCATGAGGATTAGCCTGAGCTGAAGGCAGTTGAGAAGTGCAGTCACCACAGCCCGAGGTGGCCTAGAGGGGGCCTGCTCTGCAGACTGAGCAGCCCTCTCCCCCACCCGCTCTGCTTCCCTCGCTCTGTCATTTTTTCCTTTGCCTCCTCCTGAGAGTGCATTGTGCCGACTGGGGTGCTGCAGAATCCCAGCCCCCAGCACCCCTTGGGCACTCGCTGAGGCCCTGTGTGATGGACATGACTGAACTCATGTCTTTCTGCTGGTTGCAGAGCCCCAGGGACCCTAAAAGGCAGACGGAGGAGGGTTTTCCCACCGCCTATGTTTACCTTTGTCGGGAGCCTCCCCTCCTGGAGCGGGAGTCCAGCTGCTTCAGCACCTGCGTCTCTGCTTTGACTCAACTGGGCGTTGCTGTTCCATCTCCTGTGCAGCCCCCTCCTTTGGGTCTCAGTGCATTTTCAGTTTCTCGCAGTGTGTGGCTTGCCTTTTCATTTCCCTACCATTGTCTTTTGAAGAGCAGAAGTTTTTGATTTTGATGAAGTCCTGTTTACCAAGTCTTTTATTTTATGGTTCAGATTTTTGGTGTTGTGTCTAAGACAGCTTTGCCCACCCTGGGGATGTAAGATTTTCTTCCATTGTTCCTTCTAGAAAGCTTATAGTTTTAGTTCCTACATTTGGATCTGTGTCAAGCACATGTTACCTATGGCACAAAGTAAAATGAGCAGGTGGGTCCTCGTGCACAGCCAGTGGCACAGTGACATTTGCTCAAAGCTGTCCTCTCCCCACTGAGTTATCTTGGTACCTTTTAGAAGGTGAACTGACTTAATAGGTGTGGACCTATTTCTGGCTTCCCTCCTGTGTCCCGCTGGTCTGTCCCTTGCCTCACACCAACACCCTGGCGGGATTCCTGTAGCTTCAGAGCAAGCCTTAAATCAGCGGTGTGACTCCCCAGTGTTCTTGCCTTAAGTCAGTGGTGTGACTCCCCAGTGTTCTCTCCTTGACTTGTTTTCTATACTAGCTCCTTCGAATGGTCACTTACATTTTGGAATCAACTCCCCAGTTTCTAAAATGGTCTGTAAACCAGGTTGGGGCAGAGTTAACGTCCTATGCGTGAGTCTCTGGACCCTGGACAGGGCCGCTCTGTGTGCTTGGGTCTGAGTTTCCCTGCAGTGTTTTGTGATGTGTTTCAGCATACTCATCCTGTACGTGTGTATGTGTATTTGTATCCTGGTATGTTTATGTTTTCCATGGAGTAGACAGATTTCTCAGGTAATAGAGCAGAAGCACAAGCATCGTTTTGTGAATGGCTCTGTTAGGTTTTCTTGAATTCTAGTTTTTGTAGTTGTTGCTTGTTTGTACAATTATGGTTGGTTTTCACATATTGATTTGTGGTCTTGCTGAACACACCTGTTCTACTAGCTTTTCTTGTAGGTCTTCTGTAGATTCTGTGAGTAAATACATTCATCTCCCTTTTCCAGTCTATGAGCCCATGTGTCTTTTCCTCGCCTCTGTGCACCAGGGTGAACAGACACCTCTGCCCTTGCTGGTCTTGGGGAAGCACCTGGCTGTCCTGCACCAGGTCTGACCACAGCCAGCCTTCCACAGGCCTTGTCAGGTCCCTCTGCCTTCCCTGCACCCTCTGCCACTGGACCTGGCTCCCCAGTCACATGCCTGAATTTCCTGGCATGCTTCTCCCTTCTGAGCAGACCCAGACAGGTGCGCACCCCTCAGAGCAAGTAACGCCAGGCTTTTAATGGTGAAGAAGCAGGTGACACCTCTGTCCTAGTGAGAAAGTGGAGCCCAGAATGGTTTGGTAACCTTTGATGTCTCTCAGAGTTTGTGACAACTTCTTGGACTATAGCACATTACAGACATTAAGTGGACATTGTGGCTTGTGGGTCATGCATTCTCTCAGAACAGCATTTAGAAGCTCTGATGCACAGGTTTTAAAGAGGGCACATTCCTATATTCTTGAATGTGATTGATATCTGGGAGGACAGACTGGAAGCTGGGGACAGAGGTGACCCTGAGTCAGTAGACAGATAGGGAGAGAGAGACTTATTCTTGGCTGTATTTTATATCTTTTTGCATGTTTCAAATTTTGTACTATGTTTCCATATTACCTACTTAAAATTAATTATGAACTTCCAAAAATAGTGACAGTGATGTGTGAGTTGTAGGATTCACATGAGCATTAAATATGAGACTCCCCCTATTCCAATTAAACCCATAAAAACATTGCAGTTACTTAAAATGTCCAACTGCAAACATAGTCTTCTGAACAGCTGAGCTAATCATGAAATCTGAAGATTTCTTTATCCTTTTTCAGTAAAATATATTGCCCATTTCGGTTCCGAGATGTGTTTGTTTCATGTGGCTTTATTCTTGTGAGATTCAAGATCTATTCCTACTGTGGGAAAAGGACAGAATCTTGCAGGGGCCAAGCAGAGAGAAGGGGAGGCTTCTCTGGAGCCCATTCCTCCTGGAGACAGGCTCTGGAGGGCACTCGTCAATGGGGCCCCCGTCTAGACCTCAGCAGAGGGGCTCCAGGGAGGCCTCATGACTTGGTCCCAGCCGGAGGAAGCCCCACGTGGCCTACAGCTTGGACTCCTCTCTGCATCTCTGTGCAGCCTGCATCTGCTGCATGTTTTCTGTATCTGCCTTTCCCGCCTCAGCCACCTCCCTTCCGCCCTCTCCCACCTGCTGCCTGTGTGCGGAGGCTAGGCCAGGTCTGGCTCCGGACAGCTCTGCATGGGGACAGTTGAACCAGGCGACGTGGGCGATGGGTTGACCCTTCAGCGGCTGGGTGTGTGGTGTCCACTTCATGGGGGGTGGACATCCTACTCTGTGGAGTTCACCAGCCTTGAACCCTCGGGCCCTGGCTGTCTGGTGGCGTGGGAAGCTGAGGTACAGTCACTGTCCCCTTGAGAACACGGCACATTGCAAATACGCTGAAATGACGAGACGCCCAGCCAACAGGAGGTGGGCTGCGGGCAGGTGGCAGTAAGTTGTGCCCACTGCCTTGGTGCCTCGGCCCCTGGCACCTGGGACAGCCATCTGTGTTTGCTTTGCCTCCAGACTTGCCATCTGTGCCCCAGGGGCAGGCTCACGGGGTCAGGAGTCCAGAGCAGGGACAGGCCGACCGAGTCCGCAGAGCAAGGGTGAAGACCCGAGGAGGGATCTGGCTCTGCTCTCCACGGTTCTCCGGCTGGGCCTGTGAATCTGTTAACCTGACAAAAGACAGGTTAATAAGGAGCAACAGTTTATTGACACAGGCAGTGCCCCCCAGCAGGAGAGACCTCAGTGACGAGCACCTGTGAGGGTGCGTGAGACTCCGGCTCGTGTGGCGTCTTAGGGAAGGAACCTGTCTTCAGAGATGGACAAGACCAAAGAAAGAGATTTAGGCTTCCATGGGCAGCAGACTGAGGGAAGGTGCATATATGGGGGCCGGGTGGGCCTAAGTTTGTGCAGGAGCATCATGGGGCCAGTGTTCCATCTCACCACCATCACTTGCCAGGGGAAAGGTCCCACCGCCCTCACTTCTCAGGAGTTCCAGCTCATAGTCAGATAAGGGAGCTCTGGGGGGGCTTTTCCTGCACCTGTTGATGCTCAGTTGCCTCCGGCTCAGACAGTCCTCATGCCCAGGTGGCACATATTATTAGGGTGGCCTATGCTGAACTCCCAGACCAGACAGCAGCTAAGCGCCATCACCTTTTCCAGAATGGGCTGGATCCCCAGTGAGGCCTCGTGTGAGCCTTTGGGAGCAGAACAGGGTCCAGGCCCCATGGGGAGGCACCTAAGATGAGGCGGTGTTGCAGGGGCACCTCACAGGGTGAAGACATTTAGGGAAGAAGAAATGATGGAGAAAAATGAAGCAAAGCCATGATGTGGAGGAGCACGGTTGGAGTCCTGGGGGGCTGCATCCTGGCTGGGGTCGTCTGTGACCTGCCCCTCTGGGATCACACCAGATGGAATGAGGAGGACTGGCGGGTAGAATGCCCGAGACATTGCAGACAGCTGGAGACAGGGTCAGGCCTCGCGGTGAGGCTGCTGGACGGCAAGCTGCTCAGGCAGGAGCCCGGGGGGTTTTCGAGGACTGTCTGAACGAAGGAGAGGCCTTCCTTTGAGGACACCTGCAGGTGTGTCGACAGCATCTGGGTCAGACTGGCAGCCTCGGGCGTGGTGAGCAGGAGGCCGGGGAGTGTCCACAGCAGTCGGACCTGCAGCGGATGGCACGGTGGGGAAATGGGCTCAGAGGGGACCCAGAACCCTTGGAAATTGAACCACCACCCTAAATTAGACTGTGTGTGTCCCAGGGGTACAGAAAGAGTACATTTGAACTTAAAACACTACCATATCATTTCTATTTTTGTAATGATTTTAATATGTGAGCATCATGTGCATATGTGTGCATCGCATGTGTATCATGTATGAACGGGGTGCTCATGTGGCTGGGACACCCAACTGTGGGTGGTTCCAGTGCTTGGAGGCCCCTGGGGTGGGGGGGCAAGGCCGGGACAGGGGAGCAGCTCGGTGCACCTGTGTCCTCCCGCGCTGTGGTGGGCACCTCTGCCTGAGTGCCTCTCGGGATGAATAAGGAGATGCCTACTGGTATGTGCACTAAGTCTTGCAAGCCCACGCCAGATGATGTATAATACACAATCCTATTTATATAAGTATTTCATTGAAATTCTAGTCCAAAGTACCAAGTCTGTATAAGGGACATAAAACTATTTGTACGAGATGTCCTCAAACTTTTGGGGCTGCAGAGGCTCGCTGAGCATTCTGTGAACATGAGGATTCTCAGCCCCCACAACTCAGACTCTGGGATGGGACCTGGGAAACTCTCCTGGTGTTTCAATGAAGGTGGCACTTTGAGACACTGAGTCATAGACCCGGGTGGGGGATGGGAGGCAGCAGCTCCTTCCAGCTGCATCTGTAGTTTCTGTGGTTGCTGGGAGCCAACGTGAGTGCACACGTTGTTGTCACAACTGTGGATGGGCCTGGCACACACATGTGTGCACAGCGCTATATAAGTTAAATACACACACATGCACCCTGTACAAGCTGACATGTACATGTGCACACACATGCGCACACCTTGTATAAACTGACTACACAGCATGTGCACACGCACACACGTGTTCTGAGCGGTGGTCTATACGAGCACACACACACGTTTCCATGAAATCCTCCTCAAAGCCCGCAAAGCAAACACAGCCCTGCCCCTACTTTGCAGTGCGGATGACAAGGCAGGTGGTGTCTCCCACCTGCACGGCCCCTTCGCACTTCTCCGCCCATCTGACCTTGCCCCCAGGTCCTGAATGGGTCCCTGAGCAGATGCCACTTTCTTAAATGTGGGAAATACTCCCCCCCAGCCCCCACCCCACTAGACCACCCAGGGTACGAGGCACAGAGTGGAAGTGCCCAAGAAAGGCGGCCTTGTCCAGCCATGGCAGGGTTCCCTCGGAGCAGGTGGCTGCATGTCCCGGGAGTGGTGTGGGGGCACTCTGCCCCAGCTGGGGCGTGGCGTGTGTGGGCCTCGGGGAGGCAGCGTGGCGGTCGGTGTCCCTCTCGTCACCGACTATCCTCTGCATTGTTTCAGGGAAGGTGGCCATTCAGAAGGAAGACTTGCAGAAGTACCACAACAGGGACACCTGGTTCCAGCTGCAGCATGTGGACGCTGACTCGGAAGTGCAGGTGAGACTCAGCGGAGCCTGCAGGGTGCAGGGGGCTCTGGGAGACCTGCGGCGGTTAAGGAAGCAGGTGGGGGCATGGGTCCTGAGTGGGAGGACAGTGTCCCCCGTCGGCAGTGAACGAGGCTTGTCGGCTTTGTTTCTTCTTGGGTCGTTATCACACTTCATCACGCATGATTGAGGCAGACTCAAAAATATAAAATTCCGAAGGACAGTAATTACACATAACTGAAAGTAATGACAAAATATGGGAAGAAGTAGAGCCATGGAGGACAGGGTGCATAGGCCTTGCACGGGGGCAGGTGCCATACACCCAGCCAAGAACAATGTAGAGCTGAAGAGGCAGCGGCCGCTCCCAGGAGGATCCCGCTGAGTCCTGGGGGCTCAGCCCGGCTCCCCATGCAGTGCGCTGATGGGACTCCCACCCCCTTGTCGTGGGAAGGAGCTGCCATCTGCCCCAGGCCTGGGCTTTCTTCCTCTATCAGGGGAGCCTGTGGGGCTCTAGTCCCCAGCCCTTTCCCAGTGAGGCTGCTCCTGACATGCCTGCAGGGGGCTGTTCCCCATGCTGGGTGTCTAGGGCACCAGGGGACACCTGCCAGAAGTGGCCTTTACCTCCTCTTCTTTCACAACCCGGGCACCTGGGGCTTCAGGACAAGCCTGCTGCCGAAGCCGTGGTGGTGTCTGGATGCTATGACTGGGAGCCACAACCAGACAGTACAGTGGCCCCAATGCCAAGTTGCTCAGGAGTTTTCATTGGCCATGCTGGGAGCCCAAGGCTTGGACAGCGCAGGTGGGCGATGCAGAGGCAGGCCTGGCTCGACGCAGGGCCCGTCCACTGGTGACAGCTGGACAGTGCCTGACATGTCCGGGGGTGTCCAGACAGAATGCCCAGAGGAGGTGCTGTGAGGACCCCAGGGCTCCTGGCCCAGCGTCAGAGGCCTAGCTGCCCTCCGAGTCCTCATGCTGCCTCGCAGAGGCTGTGTGGCTCACAGCCCCCTGGTGGCCACTGGGACTGAGCCACAAACTTTGACACAGAGGCAGCCAGAGCGAGCGGTTGAGGAGCTGAGCCAAGGAAAGGCATCATAAAGGTGCCTCACTAAATTAATCCCAACCAAGGGTCCCAAGTGCTGTAGAAATTGGAAGACACAGTAACACTGCAGAACTAAGACGGTACCTGACGTCAAAGAGCTGGGCTCCGAGGATAAAGGTGCACGTTCACACCAGGAATACAGTGGCCATGCGCTCCTGCTCAGCTGTCCAGAAACCTGGTCTTCAGAAAGGTTTCAGAAGCCACGTCTATGCAATGGTGCTTTACAACTGAAGCCATTTCTCCTTTATTCTGGAATAACACAGCCTGCGGCCCCGTGATCAGAAGCTCTGTAAGCAGGCTGCAGACGTGTGACTTACACGTTCCTCACACACATATCTCACCAGTGCTGCATGTATGGGCGAGTGCGAGGGTGTGTGCATGTGTGTATATGCATGCGTGTGCAGCTTATCGTGTGTGGACACAGTGTGCACGTTTGTGTAGCCACCGCCACAGTTAAACCATGGACAATGTGAACACAGGTTTGTGCGTTAATTGTACAGCCATGTGGGGCATTCGGGCTGTTTCATAATTGATGTCCTTGCATGCCTGTGGACCAGTGCTTGTCCTGCTGAGCCAGTTCCTGTCCCATCTGAGGTGGGTACAGATGCTCACTGGGCCTGTTTCCTGGGCATTTGTGTGACTAGTGGCTCATGGGTGCCCTGCTTCCCCTGGGGCGGGGAGGATATGCCTGCTGAGCACGTGGGGCTCCTTGGAGGCCCCCCATGAGGTGGGGGCGTAGAGATCCCAATGTGGGGAACTGCCTCCCTGGATTCTAGCTGGCCTTTAGAAGTGCAGTGAGGATCTTTTCATGTTGAAATGTCACATATATGGTGTTTAGAAGGCAGAGGGTAGCATATGGTTTCTTGAATCTGTCTGCTATAATTCACAGTGAAAGGTGTGTTTCAGAGTCACAGAAATGGAGGAGAAAGGTGATTTTAAAAACTGCTTGCTTCCTTCTGGAATTGATGTTTTTAAACGTCTCTGGTAAACCGCCTCACTGAAAGAACTAGTCCCTCCGTCCCGTCCCCCTCGGAGCGAGGCGGTGGCCGGGGCGGGCCTGACACCTGCATTCACAGCTGTGTCGGGCGTGCCCCTTCCCCTGGCCCCTGCAACCTCACCCCTGTCCCAGTGCTGGGGCCGCCCCTGGTGCCTCCTGCCCGCAGCACGTGGGGCATGGAGTGCGGCCGTGCCTTGTCTCTGATGCTGGAGGACTTCTGTCCTGTCCGTCCTTAGCCTAGCCAGAGGTGTATTCATTGATTGCATCTTTTCAAAACCACCTTTTGGCTTGGTAGGGTTCTCAGTTAGTTTCTGTTTTCAGTTCCATTGGTTTCTGCTCTCTTACTTCTTTTCATCTGCTTGCTTTGGACTTAATTTGCTTGTCTTTTTCTAGTTTCCCAAGTGGAGGCTTAGATTACAAATGATCGATTTTAGATATTTCTGCTTCTCTAACATACACTTTCACTGCTCTAAATTTCCATCTAAACACTGCTTTTGCTGCATCTCACGTTTTGATGTCTCATTTTCATTTTCATTTAAGAGAAAAAATAAATTCAAAATAGTTCCAGTTTCTCTTGAGAGATTTCCTCACTGACCTATTTGTTATTTGGAGGGTGTGTTCTTTAATCTCCAGATATTTTGGGATTTACCAGCTGTCTTTCTGTAAGTGATTATATTGATTTCCACTGTGGGCCAAGAGCAGGCATTGTATGGTTTCTGTCCTTCCAGACTTGTTTGTGTGTCCGCTGGGTGGCCCAGGGTTCGCAGGGCTCATCAGTCTTGGTGAGGTTCCAGGTGCAGGGCCGTGTTCTCGGGCGCTGTTACAGGCGGCACTTAGATCTGCTGCGCTGGTGACTCTGGTCGGTCCCCACGGGCTTTCCTAAACTTCTTGGTTTCATTATTCACTTCAAATAAAAGTGGGAACAAACTGTCAAATCAGTGTTTTTAATGCTCTGTCCTAAGGTTTTTCTTCTTACAGACCAATGCCTGAGTCTTCAGGGCTATTAGTTAACCCGCACAGTTCAGCTGGACCATCTGTGGGTCAGGCCTGCCCGGTGGGTCCTGGGAGCTGTGCAAGGCTAGGCCAGCCTCCCTGCCTCAGCTTTGCAGGGATGTCTGTGACTTTATCTGTCTTGGCAAGAGTTTCTGTTGGGGGTAAAACAAGCCTGGGGGGCCAGTTTCTCCAAGGGAGGCATAGAGCTTATGTGGCTGAACCAGCATAAGCTCAGACAGGCATGTCGAGGTCAGATGCTCCGTGAGCAGATGCCAGCCGGGCAGAGCCTGAGCCTAGAAAACCCACACTTCCTGCCTGACTGCAGGTGGAGGGTGTGGCCCTCTGCCCCTGGGCGTTGGTGTTTGCGGCTGGGTTGTTTGTGTGGGAGGTGGTGTGTCTCCCACACCAGGAGAGGTGCTGCCGGGCCATCAGTGAGGCCCCGTGGGGCGGATGTGAACTGTCAGTGGCAGGTGCACTGAGCTCAGTTCTGGGGGACATCCTCTCGGCCATGCACGTATCCTCTCCCAAATCACCAGCAAGCGGTCTGATGCCAAGTAGCTGACAGTATCTGTGCCTCGTAAAGGAAGCATTTGCCCCTCGCGAGGAAACCCCAGCGGGCATGGGGGTCCGCCTGGTGGACGTGCTCACCCTCTTCTGGGAGAACAGGAACAGGGAGTGAGCTGCTGCTCTGCTGGCCGCCCTCGCACGCTCTGCGCAATCAGAGGCACACGGAGGGTAACCGGGGGTGGGGGGGTCAGCTGAGCGCCATGACCGATTTCACCAGTACAGCCCCGAGAGGGCCTGAGGTGCAGGGGCTGCAGTCAGACGCCACACACTCCTTGGGAGCTCGTCCTGGGCAGCCTAGAGGGCCTAAGGGACATCCTAGCATGAGAATGGCAGTGCACGCACCCACCGATAACAGGGAAAGTGCTAGGCGCAGCCAGTGCTCAGCAAACGGGAGTCACTTCAGTGTTGGTGTCCCCACTGGCCAGGCTGTGGTGGCACTGAGGCCCTTCTGCAGTTACCAGCCCTGAGTGTTTGCTCCTGGGCTTGGTGGGCAGGTGAGTCTGCACGGCCCCTCCAGGCTGCATCGAGAGCCTGCTGTGAACACACCTGCCAGATGCAGCAGCTCCCGGCGGAAGTCGCCTGCTTGCAGTCCTGCAGTTCCCGGCATCCCAGGCAGCTGGTCACGCTTTTTGTAGATAATGGCTCTGCTGTGGGGACACTGGGAGCATCCAGGGCCCCACAGTGTGATGCTAGCCGGGGGCCCCACGTCCTGCCTGTCCGGCAGCCCCGCCCACCCTACGGGTGAGGAAAATGCCTGAAGGCCAACCACCCTGCCTGCAGCTGGGACATGGCATGCGCGGGGGCTTTGGGGCTTCCGCCTATCACTCAGGAAGTCAGCCCTGGCTACTGGGCAGGGAGCCCACTGCCCTCCAGTATGTCTCCTGGGTCTGTGTGAGGCATGGCAGCCACCTAAGCTGTACATGCAGGGACCGGGAACTGGCCTCCCACCGTGCTGCAAGCAGGCCTGGACGTGGCTTTGGGAGCAGCAGCTCGTGTCTGGGCTCTGTGGTACCTGGCTGCTTTGCTCTGGTGAAGAAGGTTTCCATGTGTCACATGGGTGCACAGGGCATGCAGGGCCACAGGGCTCGGGGCCAGTGAAGGAGGCTCTGCCGCCCCTTCTGGCCACCACATCCCAGCTTCTTACTTATTTCTGATGAGGGGCTCGTGGTGTACACCCCACTTCACCTCCCTCCTCCTCAAGCTGTTGTGACAGGAACACCCCAGACGGCCTCTTTCTTAAAAAGCAGTGCTGCAGACTTCCAGTGGGATGCTTGCCGGCGGCCTGGAGTTGAAGTTCAGGATCCAGCAGGCCAAGGGCAGCAAGGCTGTTCAGCCTGCTTCCTGGAGGCCTGTCCCAGGACGTGGCTAAGCAGCAGCTTGGGGAGGTGGGTCCAAAAGCCCTACGTCGTTGGCCAGGTGGTTTCTCTCAGGCCAAGCGCGGAGCCAGGGTTCTGCCAGCAGTGCCCTGGGGCCCCATGCTGGGGTGGCAGGGCTGGGCATGGGGAGACACATGGTGGCGCTGGACTGCCAGCCCTCAGAAGAGGAGGGCGGTGGCTCCTGCGTCCACACGTGGGCCGGGGCCTCCCACTGTGTGTCTGAGCTGCCGTGGTCTAGTGGCACAGGAGGTCCAAGTGTGCAGAGGTGTCAAGCAGCCCAGCCACATTCTCCCTGCCCCACCTGCTGGGCTCTTGCTTCCGGAGTCCCTCTGAGATGGGGCAGCCTTCCAAGGGCTCCCGGCGTAGCAGGGTCCAGGAGGACCTCGGAGGTCATCTGGCTCTGCAGCCTGCCTTTAATTAGGGTGCCTTTGCTTTTGCGGTCCTAACATGACACACACTCACGAGTGCCTGAGTGCACCCCAGTGACCATGGCGAGGTCTCAGCAGCTTGTTTTCCTTCTCTTCATGGCCCCTTCCCACTTCCGCTGTGACCCCCGACCCCGATGGTGACCTGCTCGTGCCATCCCTGTGGCTCCCTGCACACGCAGTCCTCCAGCTGCTGTGACCCTTTGTGAAGGTGCAACCAGAGGTGGGACCGTAGGCGGTTTCTTCCTATTACCCCAGCTACCCCTGCGCCCCATCCTTCTAGAAGCATCGCGCGCAGTCACATCCTGCCCTCAGAGCAGGGCTGAGTTCCCGGCTCGGATCCAGGCCTCACCACAGACACAGATGTGTCAGGGCGTCTGGGCAGAGGGCTGCCCAGGCCGGCCCTGGAGGCTGGGGGTCTGCGTCCAGCCTGCGCCCAGTAGATGAATAGCCGAGCTCGGGACACTGGGTTCTCGAGGACCTTTCCTTGCCCATTCTGACCTTTCTTCTGAAACAGTGGCCAGCTGTCATAGAGGTGGGAGCCAGACAGGCCGAGACCTCCAACTGCCGGGGCACCACGCCTGTGGGTCTCTGGGTCTGAGTGGGGAGGGTGGAAGCACACGTCCACCCCCATGACCCTCTGTCCTTGTGCCTTGCAGGGCAAGGTGCACTTGGAGCTGAGGCTGAGTGAGGTCATCACCGACACGGGCGTTGTCTGCCACAAGCTGGCCGCACGGTAAGACACGGGCCATGCGGCTGGTCCCCACAGCCCCCAGGGGTGGGTGGGTTGTTTCCAAACAAACGAATCAGAATTCCCAGACTTTGCAGTTCCCTGAGATGCCATCCTTTTTAGAGGTCCTGGCACATTCTTAACGTCCTCATAAATCAGAAGCTCATCCATGCAGTAGTATGTTGTCTTTTGCAAACAGCCAGTTTTCAGAGTAGCGTTCAGTTGAGAGGTCGGTGTCTGGCCCCTGGGATCATAAATGAGGAAACAGTTTGGGGCTGATGGCACAGCCTCATCTCAGACCTGCAGCCCTGAAGCAAGAGCTCCTTCTACTCCAAAGTGCCTGGTGGACACATATGTGCGGAAGGTCCACAGGCTCCCTGAACCCCGTTATTCATCGTCTGATGGCTGAAGACAGCCTCTGGCCAGTTCAGGCTGCAGGGCTGTCCCCAAAGAACATGTAGGAGAACAGGGTGTAGGAGCACGTATAGGGCACAGTGTAAAGGGGAGGGGAGTTCTCTGTTACCTGAAACGGGGCCTGGCACGCACGGGAGATGGCGCATCAAGCTTTTCCCTCCATCACCCCGACTCTTCTTAAAGTGGTTGCTGTGCTATGCTGTCTGATGCTGCAGCGGTGAGGGCACAGCTGCCTGAATTACTGCTTATTTATTGGTTTATCCCTTGTTCGGAGGGGACTTAAGGTTGCTTAACAGAAGCCTCACATAGAATAAAAAAGTGTGAGTTGGTGCAGACAGAATGGACCAGGCTGGGCAGAGAATGGAGCCAGGAGGGTGAACCCAGGGGATGTGGGCAGGGAGCCCTGTCCCAAGAGCAGCCTTGTTGAGCCCCACATCTGCCTGATGGAGGGGCAGTGATAGTTGGTACAGGGGCCACACTACTGACCGGATGACTACCGGGGCGCCCCTGCGGAGGAGACCGGGTGAGACAACGAGGAGCCTCCTCATCGACATCACAGCCCTCCATCTCTCCATCCCTACTGTATGCACTGTCCCCACTGTCTACTCTGCGCACCATCCCCACCATCTGCACCCCGCACTGTCTACTCTGTCCCCACCACCTCCCCATCCACACTGTCCACTCCATCCCCGCCATCCACACCATCCCCCCTGTCCCCACCATCCTCACTCCCTGATGTCCACACCATCCCCCCTGTTCCCACCATCCACACTTCCTACTGTCCACTCTGTCCCCACTGTCCCTCCATACACACTGTCCACTCCGTCCTCGCCGTCCACACCATCCCCACTGCCCCTGCCGTCCATTCCATCCCCACTGTCTACCCCCATTCCCACCTGTCCCTGCCATCTCTGCTGTCCACACCATCCCCAGGGTTGCCCACATCCAGGGCAGGACGTGAGGGACCTCACTTCAGTGGGAGTCAGGCATCCTGGCCAGGTGGGTGCCCATGCTTCCCTCCGTCCTGGGCTCCCTTGGAAACTTTCCCAGATCGATGGGGCCTGTCTTTGGCAGCAGTCTGTAAGCACCTGCACCTGCCCACTCAAGCCCCCAAATGCTGAGTGGACCCTGGAGATGCCCTGCCTGGGGCCCATTGGAACTTGGGTTTCTCATCTCGGCTAGTGGGAACTGTCGGGAGTCATGGGGGGAACCTGCTCATCCTTGGTCCGTTGTCAGCTCCAGGAAAGAGCAGGTTTCTGGGATAGCCAATCCCAGGACCTCCCCGGCCAATGAGTGTGCTCACTGGTGGGCGTGCCAGGACACCGCCCTGTTTGGAGGTGGCTCCCTCTGTGTCCAGTCTTGGTCTTTCGCATTAAGGGCAGTATGTAACCTTAGAGGCTCCTGCTGTCCTTGATTCGTGAGGGGATCTTAAAATGCTGTGACTACTGGTTTGGAGGAGCTGGGACGGAATCCAGCCTTATCAGCCACTCGCCCCTTTGTCCAGCACGAAGGAGCGGGCGGGCAGCAGGGAGTCAGGAGCCAGAGGGCCTCCCTGGGCCTTGCTCCTCCATCTGCGGCAAGGGAATGGCAACACCTGCCCTGTCGCCCAGACGCTCTGAGAGAAGGGAGTTGGTGGAGTTTCCATGGGGGGCTCTGTACCCCTGGACAGTAGGGGAGGAGGTTGGTCTGGGCAATGAGGGGTTTGGCCCCCAGCCCAGTGTGGTGGAGGTCACTGGAATGCAGCACTGGGGCTGCCCTGCTGGCCAGCGAACCCGGCTTGCCCCTCTCAGAACGTTGGCCAGAGCACCTGTCCCTGCTGTCAGGCCCCGGGACCCAGGGCCCACCTGGGAGAGAAGGCAGCCCCCAGAAAGCTGCCCATGCAGGGGGCAGCAGCCTGGGTAGGGCCAGAGGGAGGGGCCCGCTGCCTCTCTGGTGTCCTCTTCTGGGGTGCTTCCCACTGAGGCCTGTGGGCCTCGTCAACTGGGGCTTCCTGACCCTCCTGGGAGGAGATGTGACATCACAGGCGTGGAGAGGCCCACCTGCTGGTCCCCCCAGCAAGTGCTGCCGGCCCAGGACCCTGGACTGACACTCAGCTTTGGGCATGGAAGCTCCACCTTGATTTACCTTCCGGGCACACCCACCCCACATCCATCCACGCTGGGTCCACGTGTGACGTACCAGGGCTGTAGCTGTGTAGCTGTGGTCCTGTGTCTCCTGCATTTGGCTGTTGTTTCTAGGAACACAAATACCTGAAGTTGAGACCGTGCATGGGTGTGCCTGCCTGAGGGGCAGCGCCCACTATTCCCAGACTCCTGCTGCCAGCACGTGGGCCTCGGGGTGACTTGGGCTGAAGGCTGAGGGCTTGGGTTCTACTATGAAACGTGAGCAGGCTGTGCATGTGACCTGTTTTCTGGTTTTGCTCTTGTTAGGAGCTTTGGTTTGAAGAGAACATTTGGGTGGGAGCTGGGGGATTTCTCTGCATCCTGCTGTTTCTAGGGAGGAAGGGCCTCCTGCAGCCTGAGCCAATCCCAGAGGCCTGATGGCCTCAGGCCGCATGGGCTGTCTGGGGTCTGAGCAGACGCTGGGTCTGGACCGGGTCTTGCCAACGCTGCTCCTCTAACCCAGCTCGGATCCATGCAGGAGCGCAGTCTGCTCGGACAGCACCATCTGAGGTCTGCCCCCTTGACTCCTGTCGTTTCCTGCTCAGACGCCTGTGTAGTGCCCAGAGGGTCCACCCTGCCTTGGCCTTTACCAGGAACACCCTCCTCCAGATCGCCCTAGTATACAGCATACCCATGTACACCTGCATGCATGCGAGGAACACGTGTGCACACACTAGCAGAGCACTGGGAAGGGGGCCCCCACACAGTGCAGTGCAGGAGAGAGCCTGGGGTCCCGCAGGGCTTGTCCCTGGGAAGTCAGGAGTGTCTGCACCGCTGGGGGCTTGTCTCTCCCACTTCGCCTCCTGCAGATTTTGTTTTCACTAAAAGTGCCCCGTGTGGCAGGGCCGTCTTTGTTTTCCTTTCCCCAGAAGGAAACCCACCGCCTGCTCTGCGGGCGCCTGTCGTGGACGTTGCGTGTGCAGGCATCACACGTGTGCCCTGGGGACCAGACCAGCTTCTTTTCAGGCTCATCCATGCAGCACATGTCTGAGCTCCATCCCTTCCCATGGCCGAGCGATGGCCTTGTGTGTGGTGGACACCTTGTGTCGGTCCATCAGTGCGTGACGCACTGACGGTGGGGATTGATCCCAGTTTCTGTCAATTGTGAGTGATGCCTGGTGGGAAGGTGGTTTCCGGATCCTCTGAGTTGCCGGGTGAGGTCTGAGGGTTGCATCTGAGCTGTGTGAAGCTGCCAGGCTGCCTCTCCCAGAGGCCTCCCCTAAGCTTGGGGTCCCCTCTTTTTCTTGATGGGTCTGGCCAAGGACTTGGTCTTCTCAGAGGCCCCACTTCAGTCTCGTTGATGTTCCTCTTGCTTCATAGCCTCCGTCTCGCCGCCTCCACCCTCGGCCCCGGCATTCATTTCCTCCCTGCCTGCACTGACTCAACTTTGCTCTTTTTCTGCTTTCTTAAAAGTTTAGGTTCTTGATTTGATACCTTTTTTTCTAGTTTAATGTGGGCATTTGTAGCTACAAATCTAATGCCACAGTAGCTTTTATATTTCATAACTTTCTTTGAGCTAAGCTGTCTCTGCACACCTGAGACTCCCACACATTTAGCTCTGAATCAGGACTAAACAGGAGACAGCAGGCGCCCCAACTTCGATCAGGTGCAGAAGGCCTGGGCCCCCACCCTGGTGTCCAGAGTCAGCAAAATCTGACCTGTGGACACTGGGCCGGCTGTGACCTGCGCTGAGTGTCATTTCCATGTGTGAAATTAATGTAGTAGCATCTCCCTGGGATGTGGAAAGGAACCCACATGGTGTGTGCGGGGGGCTACCCCTGTGGCCTGGTGTCTGGGGGTATCATGGTGCGGGCCACCTGGTGGCATCATGGGCTCAAAATGAATTAAGAGCTGGGGTGATGTGCCATGAGGAGAGGCCGCCAGGCAGAGGCCAGCCCACTGTAAGTCTCCCCTCCTTGCTGAGAAGCCCCTCATGCCCTCCCTTCTGCCAGCTGCTCTGGAACTCACCCTGCACCACACGCTGGGAGGAGGTGGGGCTGGGGCATCCCCATGCGTGCTGTCCCCTCACTGTGGGCAGGTTGGCTTCCTAGCTACTGCAGCAAAGTGCCACAGTCTGGGTGGCTCAGTGCAGTCACTGGGGCTCTCACAGCCTGGGGGCAGAAGTCTGCAGTCCAGCTGGGCTGCCTCCCTCTGGAGGCTCCCTGCCTTTCTCTCCCACCTTCTGGGGCTCGTGGCCATGTCCCTTCACCCTCTGCCTTACCTTCACATGGCCCATCCTGTCTGTGAAATGTCCCTCCTGTAAGGACACTTGTCATTGGGTTGGGTCCACCCTAAACCCAGGAGGACCTCCTCTCAAGAGCCTGAACCTGATTGCGTCTGGGAAGACCCTTTTTCAAATCAGGTGGAATTCACAGGCTCCAGAACTGGGACAAGGACACATCTTCGGGGCCACCCAGCCCACTGCAGTGGGTTCCCCGCCCAGCCGCTGAGCCCTCCTGGGCTCCCCTCACCCGTCCCCTGGCCCTGATGGCCTCTGTGGGGCCCCAGGCAGGGCTGAGCCCTTCTCAGGGCTCACCTCTCTCCACCCCAGCTCACCCCCAGCTGCTGGGCCCACCCACCCCTGCTTGCCTGAAGATGGAGGTGAGGCCTCATCCACCTGCCCTGAGTCCTTGAAAGTCCTTCCCCGAAGTTGTACACCCCATGGCCCAGCCCTGGAGCCCGTGCCCTCCTCCACCCTCCCTGGTGACAGGGTTATCCCGGCACAGGACAGACGCACCTCCCCTCACCTGCCTGGATCGGCGAGTGGAGGCTGCTAGCCGGGGGCCTAAGAGCAGCAGTTGTTCACAGAATGAGTCACAGCAGGAGGCTCTCCCCAGGCCTGCCTGTCTGCTCCATGTCCTCTCGGGTCTGCGGAGGCCCCCAGGTGTGCTCGAGAGGCCTCGCCCTCCCCTGCCCGCCTGCTTCTCCTGACCCTTGCTGCTCTCTGCCTTGCTTTCCCTGCTTACGTCTCAGCTGCTGACCTGGACGCCTGAGAGGCAGGCAAGGCCTGACTTCCTCATCTGCATGGGGGCTTGGCAGCTGCCAGTCCCTGCCTGGCACAGCTGCCTGTACGCCTGGCCTCAAGCTTGGACTCAGGGTCTCATCTCACGCTTCCCTTTATTTCCAACAAAGATGTACACAGTGTCTTTTGGTCAATCATTTGGAAATGTGTAAGGAGCCCCTGCTCCATGCCAGGCACATGCCAACCTCCAGGGGCACATGTACTGGTGAGACATGTGGAAAACACACTGGCACTGCCCTACATTGGAGTAAAGGGGGACTGTGCGTGCAGACCATGGACGCTGTGGCCACCAGTGCCTCCTGCCTGTGATGTGGACTGTCTGCAGGGGCGGGGGGCTTGCTGCTATGGGAAGTGACCCGTCACTGCTGAATGTGACCCGGGATCCCGAGTTACCTCCTGTGGGCGCAGAATGGGGGACACAACAGGGGATGCAGCCACCCTCCTGCCCATGGGCACAGACTGGGGGATGCAGCTGCCCCCCCACTTCTGGGCACAGAATGGGGACATGGCCGCCTTGCCCACCCGTGCCGCCTGCTTTGTCTGCAGGCTTCTTCTGTTCTACATCCCAGCTCTGTCACCTCACAAGCAGATAGCAGACCTGTGCACAACCTTACCAGCCTGTGTTGAGCCATCCTCTTGACTGGCAGTGGGAGAGTGGGAGGATGGGGGGGTGAGGGCAGACGTGGTGGCCAGACTCAATGCCAATGGCCAGGAAAGGTGGCAGCCACTCTACCTTGAGGGGCAGCCAAGAGGGAAATGACCTCTTGTCAGGCTTCTGGCGACATCACAAACCCAGTAAAGACCTTATTTTCCAGTATTAGGGGAATATGGAAAAGAAAATCAGCAGAGGGGCATCAATCTGTGGCTTTTCTGGGTTGGGAAACCTTCTGAAGTTGGGTGAGCCCGGGTGCCCCCCGCTGCGACTGCAGACGGCACTCTGTGAGGCGGCCAGAGCATTGCAGCACCCGCAGGCTGCCCCTGAGGCCCAGCAGGCTGCCTGCACTTGCTCTCGGCAGGGCGGGGAGTGGATGCACCAGCCTTGCCCGCATCTGCAGGGAGGACCGCGGAAGCAGGAGGCCGCGGCTGTAGGCTGTCACCCACTGTGAAGCACAACCCCTTTTTTAGGCCAGGTTGAATATCAAAGCCATTTATGTAAATGTTAAAATACATACAAAACAGTGTACTTCTGGCAGTTAGATTCCTGGTAAGTGGACTGGTCACTGTGTCTGCATCAAGGCATCCTTTCAGGACAAAGGTGTGCCCGATTTCCCTGTGAGCCCCTTGCGTCTATGGGTCTGTTTTGCACAGAGCAGGCCGAGATGTGCTCGTGTGGGCACACCTTCCAAGTGAAATGGACCGTGGCCCTGCGTGCTCCAGGAATCCATGCGTGCCCCCAGGCCCGGCCGTGCCTCTCTCACCCAGTGCCATGGGATGCTAGTGCCACGGTGCCGTGGGAGGGCTGCCGTTTACTCCAGCTTGTGCATGTGCATAAAGGGAGAGTGGACTTTTCTTTTCTCCCAGGTGTCTTTGTGTGACTAAAGTCACTAGTTAGAAAACAGCATTTCTCAAGCTGGTCTTTTTGGAGAAAGTGTGAAGGTTACAGTCACATGCTTCAAGTGTGGCCCCCCACGTCTGGCAGATGAGAGACACGGAACCAATTGCTTCCTGTGAGATGCTTAGCAAAGGAGCTGACCATTCTCTCTGAGGACCCCAAATATGACTCTCTGACTTCTTCCTGATCAACTGTGAATGGGGTAAAAATG
The DNA here is from genome assembly GCF_030020395.1 of Manis pentadactyla. Taxonomy (NCBI): domain Eukaryota; kingdom Metazoa; phylum Chordata; class Mammalia; order Pholidota; family Manidae; genus Manis; species Manis pentadactyla. The sequence goes on along the minus strand of NC_080035.1, from coordinate 66,387,017 downwards.
TGTTTGCATTAATGTGTGCCTCTGGCCACACGGATGTGGGAACAGCCCGGGGATGGTTCACTGCCCCGACCGACAGAGCTGAGCTTCTCAGAAGTTTCTGTCTTGCTCAGGCTCCTGGAGTGTCCCAGAAATGTGACTAGAGCCCAACAAGCATTTATGCATTGATGAGTTACTGGAGGGAGGGAGAAGCCATCAGGCCACATTATTAATCTGGGAGAGAGACAGAAGATTCCAGAAAGTAGAGTAAAAAGAGAGTACCAGCTAAAGAATAAAGGGTCAGTCCACAAGGCCAACCACATCGCACCAGAGTTCATAAGAAAACGGTAGAGAAATGGAGCGAGAAGAAATTTACAGAACCCCAGCATGCAGGATGGGAGGCACGAAGGAGGCGGGTGCCCCCCAGACGGCAGTGTTCCTGTGGGGCAGCCCCAGCCGCCTGTGCCCACAGGAATGAGGGACCTGCTGCCTTCTGGCCTCCTGCCACACGGAGGAAACGCTCTGAGACACTTGAGGGAAGTGACTTCGGGCTCTAGGCCTCTGCCTCTGGCCACGTGGATGGCGGGAACAACCCCTCCCACTACAAGCAGCTGAGAGCTGGATGCTGGGTGACTGTCAGGTGTTGGGCGGCTCAGCTGGGACACCCAAATAAGGGCAAGCCCAGGTGCGCCGCTGTGGACACAGTGTTGGCCTGGAAGCATGCTGGTGACATGGGGCAAGGAGGGCCAGCGGTCCTGGGGTCTGAGGCCCCTGTGGGCGCATGTTCTGGCGAGGAGGGTCTTCACAGCGCCCAGCAGCCTGTGTGAGTGTCCAGGGTGAGGGGCCCAGGTCAGGCTGAGCAGGGGCACCGTGGGATGAAGAGGCTTCCGAGGGGCTTGGCTACCAGAATCTGCACCACCCCTGGGGAGCCATATCACCATGGGACACACAGCAGCCCCGGGAGGCTGGCTGCCCGAGCAGCTGGCCAGACTGTCCTTAGATATGGCTGCTGTGCTGGTGCCTCCACATCATCAGCCAAGCCACCCAGCAGGGCCTGCAGACGACAACAGAATATGGAACCAGCACCACAAAATTCACTCCACCCAGCATCTGCCCCAAAGCCAGAAGCTGGTGACTGCGCCCTGGGGGAGGGGCAGCCGACAGACCCGCCCCAGGGTGCAGAGGTGGTGGGGACTGGTGAGAGCGGCATCAGAGCGAACTGACCACATTCCAGAAGCTAAAGGGCACCAGGAGCCGGGTCACAGGCCTGGACCTTCCAGAGCTGCCCAGCTTGCTTAGGGCCAGGGCTGGAGGTGGGTGGAGGTGCCAGCAGCACCGTGCAACCCCCCGACTTGCCTGGGCCACAGTTTGCCCATCGTAATGGGAACTTAGCAGGGCACTACTCCTAAGCCGTCAGGGATAGGAACCTGAGTCTCGTGGGGTGTTGTGTCCTCAGCCGGGCTGGTTCCCTGATGTGACACAGTCTCTCCTGCCCCAGTGCATTGATGGGTGTGAGTCAGTGCGTCCCTTACTGCTGACAGGTGGGGGCTCTGGCGGCTGGCAGCTGGTGCTGAGCCAGAACTCACGGCTTCGGCCCAGGCAGTTAAGACAGCTGCCCTCTAGGACTCCAGCATGGGCTTGAAAGACTGCCCATGGCCCCTTGTCCCTGCTCCTGACTGCTCCCCACTTCTCTCCTCAGCATCCTCGAGTGCCAAGGCCTCCCCATTGTGAATGGGCAGTGTGACCCTTATGCCACCGTGACACTAGCAGGTCCATACAGGCAAGTGGTCGTCACAGGATATGTGGTGAGGACATGGCCAGAGGGGGCAGGATGTGTGGCGAGGCAGGGTGTGAACAGTTTTCTCTTGCTTTTCTTTCTTTTACTGCCCTAAAGTGGCTTTGCCAGAAAGAACATCTCTGTCCTTCACTTTGGGTATTTTGGACTCAGTAAGGTTCCTGATCTGCCACCTGGGGTGGGGCCACGCAGGGGACAGTGACGACCATCAGGCGCTATGCGTTTCGTAGCTCAGTCTTAAGGCCGAGAGAGCAGGCACCAGCGTTGATGCTGACCCTCCCTCCTTGGCCACAGGTCGGAAGCAAAGAAGACGAAGGTGAGGAGGAGGACTAACAACCCTCAGTTCGACGAGGTGTTCTACTTTGAGGTCGGTATTCATGGGCGTCAAGTTGAAACCCCAAACCTGAGAACATTTGGCAAAAAGTGCAGATTTGAAGGCCCCTGGCTTCCTCAGGGGCTCTCCGAGTGACTCTCCGCCTGACCCCAGCCTGCGGGGTTTCGTCCTGGGTGCCTCCCTTCTCTCCCTGGAAAGAAGGGGCTGGGTAGCTTCCGGAATGGGCCCAGTGTTACGCTGAATGCTGAGGAGTTAATACTTCGTACAAATTACCAGGACTTTGGGGGTTTTGTTTATTCTTGAGTTTTGGGGTTTTTTTTTTTTTTTTGCCTTCCCCTCCCAGTCTTTCCTGAGCTGTGAAGCTAGTGAGGGTTTTGAAGCAAAAGATGAAGTGCATTTGGATGGAGAGCCCTGGCTGCCTCAGAATGTGAGCCACCGGAATTAGTGAGATGGAAGCTATGGGCCCCAGGACAGGGCAGAGCAGAAGCCAGCATGGCTGGTTGAGTTTTGTGGCAGCCCCTGAGTCCTGTGTTCAGGCAGGTGTCCTTCTGTCCCAAGGGGGCCTGCGTGCTTCATGTGCACCTGGCCTTGAGACGTACAATCAGCGAGGCCTCCACCATCCTCATGGCTTGCTGCCTAGCAGGAGAGCGCACGAAGGTGCCCTGTCGCCCTTGTCCCATGACTAAGGGGTTTTGGGAAAGAGATGCAGCCAGAAGTCCTCTCTGGGGCACAGCAAGCTCCCTAGGGTGGTGACACCTCATGGTCGGGGGCTAGCCTGCAGTGCGAGGAGCTGGGCGTCATCTGGAGGCTGCAGAGTTCATCTGGGGAGGAAGCACAGGTTTGGGAAAATGGGGTTGGAGCAGAGGGCTCCTGTGCAGAAGCCCAGGCCCTTCCCCCAGCATCTGGAAGCCCCTGCCCGCGTCAGGGAGGAGGGGTGTTGGGGGTGGTTAGAGGCATGGAGAGCGCAGATGAGCCTCTGTTGCCGGATGGATGTGTTGCTTTATTTCCAAGTGAAGAAAGTGGTTTTTAAGCTGCTCAAGATGAGGCAGGAAGCCAGTGTAGTCCCCCTAGCCTCCAGGATTTGCTCCCCCAGGAGCAGGCGCACACAGACGTTTTTAGTAGTACTTGTGCACAGGACTGCCTCTGGCTTAGATACTCACTTTCCAGACCTGTTTCCTTTGTGGCTTGGTAGAGCCACGGCTGTGTGGCCTCACCCACACCAGGCGCATGCCTGTCTCCAGTTTCACACACTTCCATTTCACCAGACAAGTTTGGTGATGCCAGATGCATGCAGTGTACACCAGTCAGGATCATGACCTGCAGGCCTCAGGGAGGCCGGGCCGGGCACTCAGCACCAAGGTGGGCTCTAGGGTGTCTGCTTCACTGTGGCCTCGGGCCTATGGCTGGGAACAAGCTCCTGTTTAGGGTAAAGGTCCTTTGATCTTGAGGCCCAGTCTGCACAGCAGTGAAAACCCCCCAGCTGGGGAGCGTGCAGTCCGTGTGCTGGGCTAGGGGCTGGCCAGCAGCTTCTGACAGGAGTTTGAACAGAACCTTTTCTTCCAGGGTAACAGCTAGACTTACCTAAACACTCTTAAATATAAATGAAGTTACTTAAAGTCCTGTAAGAGCCACCTCCACTCTGATAGATGTGTTAGATGACAGGTGGGAATAAGACAGAGGAGAAAACACATCAGGCTCTGTGGCCATCATGCTGGAAGCCAGATGCAGTGACCTCGTCACAGCACCAGGCAGTGGAGGCACTGAAGGGCCTCCTGGAGGAGGTGGCACTTCAGAGATACCTTCTAGTTTCCCCACATGGGCATGAGGGAGGCAGAGACCCAGTGGTAAGCTGGGGCACGGGTGCAGGTTGTAGAAAGAACCCCATGTGCTAGGTGAGAAAGGGTGGCCACCAAAATCTTCAGCCAAAGGTGGATGAGGCCAGGGCCATGCTGGGTGTGACTGGCCGGGACCCCTCTTGCGAGGCACAGGGACAGACTCCTGACAGGTGGAGGTGATGCAATGGGTGGATCTGGCACACAAGGGAGCAAAGGGGGAGGTGTTGGACTATGGCACTGAGGAGGGGGTCCCTGGGACAGGGTGCCCAGGGAATAGGGAGGGTTTCAGGCAGTAACTGAAAAGTACCAGGCCCAGCCTCATACCCCCGCCTGCGGGAGGCTGGCCTTGAGGCATGTTCCTGGATTCTTGCCTCTGTTCTTCCATGGTGAGTGGGGACATAGGGTCCAGACAGAACAAGGTGGGTGTTTGGGGGGCAGTGCGAGGTCTGACCCTCTGTCCCTCCGTCTGTGACCAGGTGACCAGACCCTGCAGCTACAGCCGCAAGTCCCACTTTGACTTCGAGGAGGAGGACGTGGACAAACTTGAAATCCGGTGAGAATAGGGGTTTCAAGATGCCTGCCTGGCAGCCGCTTGTTTTTGTTTTATTTAAAAGGGGAATGGGTGGAAAGAAATTTGAATTTTCTCGGTAACTTAATACCAGAATGTTGGAGTTTGTGGTTGAAGCTTCCCAGTTATGTGGGTGGTGGTCACCCAAGGGGCAAACTTGGTTTAGTTCACTTCGCAGTGCCCTCTAAGAGGTGAGGGTCTCAGGCTTTGTGCTTCTTGGCATGCGTGAGGCTCCGCCCTCCAGACAGCCTCTCCGCACCCTGCGCCGGCCGCTGCCACAGGATGCCTTCATGAAGCCCCCTAGATGGTGTCGCTGAGGTTCCCTGGCACCCTCTCAGGAGCCACTGGGGGTCTTCTTCCCACCAACTCCCTATCCGGCAGCCCCGCTGGCCTGCAACGCCTCCCCAGGCGAGCAGCCCTGGGGGAGAGGAAGCGTCCCCTCCCGCTGCTGGCACCTCAAACTCTCAGCTTCCTCCTCTTTTCAGAGGAAGGAGTGTTTATGGAAAACAAGGCTGTGAACTCAAGTGTTTTTAATGCATACAAACCAAGAATGTTTTATTAGAAAGCAGAGATGCAGGGCGAGTCTTGTCGTAGGGCTTATGCTGGCACCCGGCAGAGAAGGATTCCTCTTCTTTATTCCTAAAGTGCCGTGCCACGGAACGTTGCTCCCTTTCGTGTCCCTCACGTGCACACATTCCCGCGGAACACACTTTACCTGCAGAGTGTCCACTGTTCCTGCTTGGACTCATGAGGGTGGTGCATCTTCTAGAATTTTCCCCCGACCACCAAGTGTGGTGAGAACTGGGCATAGACTGTCAGCTCCTGGAGTAACCTCTGGTTCAGGGATTCACCCTGGGTGCACGCGATGGTCCTCATTAGCACGGGGACCTCCACCCCATCCATCCCTCTGGCTGTCGTGCCCGAGCAGTCGCCATGGCCCCAAATCATAGGGGACACTGAGCATTCCACCTGGGAGAAAGGGTTGCTGAGTGACCTGACTCCAGGGGGGTGGGCGTGCACATTCACAAGTGTGTCAGTGACTCATGCAGCCGTGGACCAAGCACCGCCTCTCCTTCCCTGTTGGGAGGTCAGCTCCTCGGTCACGATTCACACTGGGGCCCAGGTGCTGGGTGCCAGGTGCTGTGGGAGTAGTTGGGTCAAAACACCCAGGTTTTCTTTCCAGGTGTACTGTTAGGTGATGGAAGGAAGGAGCTCCCTGGCTAAATTGGCACCATTCCCTGCAGTGGCCTGGCAGAAAAAGGCTCCCTTCATCCCCTCCACTCTGTTGGGCCTGAAGCCCAAGGTGGCCCGCTGGGGGCTCCTCATGTCTGGGACACTCCCCCCTCTGGGGTAGTAGGTCCTGCTTCACTTGATCCCTGCAGATGAGGGGACACGGAGCAAGCTGTAGGCACAGCAGGGGCCTCTCACCCCAACACGGGGCGCAGGATCTGCCTCACCGCCTCCCCTGCCCCTGATGTCAGGGAGGCATGCGTCTCCATTGAAGTCATGTCCTGCTTTGACCTCACATTTTAAGTGTGCTCGGTGCAGATCTCCGGGGGACTGACCCAGAGGGACTGAAGGCTCCACCCTGCTCCAGCCCTCCTGGGGAAGGCCTCTGCCCTCCCTGGGTCATCCTATAATATCTGCCCACCTGTTGTTTTTCAGAGTTGATCTCTGGAATGCCAGTAACTTGAAATTTGGAGATGAGTTTCTGGGGGAACTAAGGATCCCGCTGAAAGTGCTGCGGACATCTAGCTCCCATGAAGCGTGGTAAGGCGGCCAAGCACCTGCCGTGTCGGCGAGCCGCTGGGTGGGTGGCTCAGACAAGTCACGAGGAGACAGAGCTGCATCTCAGCAGATGGCATGAGGCACCATCAGCCCCCACCTCACCACCTGCCCTCATTTTGCACAGAGCCCTACCTGGCTCGGGCATGGGGATGGATTTGGGGTATCATGCCAAGTGGCAGCTAAGAGCTTTCAAACAGAATGGCACCTGCACGAAGGCCTTGCAACTCTGAGAACATCTTTTGGGGCCTGATGACTGCAGGGTAGACGCTGGCACACCTGAGAACATCACCATGCCAGGCTCTGCCTGTGGTGGGTACCCATGGCCTTGGCCTGTCATCAGAAGTTTCACCTGATAAGGTGTGCAAGGGTGTGAGTTTCAGGCAAACCTCCCAGTAAATCTACACAACTAAACTGGAGGGTCTCGTTGCTCACATTCCTCGGAGACCAAGGTTTCATCACCTGCCTTCTTGTTTCCTGGGGATAAGGAGGCGCCCTCACGTGGAGCTGGGGTCAGGACGTAAATCACACTGACCACAGGGAATAGCACCATGAGGGGGCCTCTGGCCCTGGCCCCACATCTCCTAGGACAGACATGCTGTGGGGGTGGGGCGTCCCATGCCGCACACCAAGAGCCCCACGTGTCTGGGGTCACCGTGCCCGGGCCTGAAGGCAGTGCCCATCAACAGGGGACTCTGTCTTTAATCTCATGAAGACAGCGCCAGCCCAGTTCCTGCTGGGCTGTAGTTCCTGCTGGAGTCACTGCTGAGCTGAGCAGGCCCTGGCCTTGTGACTAGGATGTGACACTGGCCTGGCAGCCAGATGGAAGCCCCCCAGAAAGCCCCTCGACCAGACACAAGTGCTGTCCACATGGGTTCCCAAACTGCCTGGCCAGTAACCCAGAGCAGACGGCCCCTGCATGGCCATGCTGGGAAGGACCCAGAGCAAAGGGTGGCAGCCGAAGTGACTGTGTACCTGGTTCTGGTGCCTTCTAGCACGGCTCACCACCTCTCGTGGCCAGAGCTGCCCCACACGCTACCAGGATACTGCCCTTTGCTGGCGTTGCCCGGCATTAGTCCCCACGGGCTGCTGCAGTTTCCCCTCGCTGCCGCGGTGCCGCCACCTCATGCCTCCCAGCCGCCCTGCCTTCCCTGACTGCGTCTGCCCCCACCTGCAGGCGGGCCGCCGCCTCCACAGACCCCGACGCTGAGAGCCCCCGCAGGAGGACCAGCCTGAGGCTGCTGCCTCCTCACCCGCCCTCTCTGCGTGTCCTGCGAACAGGTACTTCCTTCAGCCCAGAGACAATGGCAGTAGGAGCCTGAAGCCGGGGGACTTGGGGTCCCTGCGGCTGAACGTGGTTTACACGGAAGACCACGTCTTCTCCTCCGACTACTACAGCCCACTGCGTGACCTGCTGCTGAGGTCTGCAGACGTGGAGGTACCGTGCCCGCGGTCCCGCCGGGGGCCCCCTGCACTCCCTGGGATGGACGGCCCCGCCTGGCCCCGCCCCCACCTGCCCAGCCCACCCGCTCGGCCCCGCCCCTGTCTACGTCACCCCCAGTTCCTACCTTGCCCCGCCCACCTGCATCCCTGCGTCTCCGGCCTGTTTTGTTCTCGGGAATAGCTGCGTCTCCCTTTGCGGGGGGTGGGGGGTGGTGGTGGGGAGGATGCCCAGCCCCCAAGCTTGCAGTCAGAGCTGGTCTGCAGCCTGGCACGGCCTGTGGCTAATTGGTTTGTGACCCTAGGGTCATGGTTCCCCGCTCACCTCCGACGACTGGATTTGGGGGGTGGAGAAGGGGCAGCCTGGTGAGGAGGCACCCACAGCACGTGTGCAAATTGGAGGTTTTAATGTGGGTTTTCACGACATGCATGTTTTCTGCTTTACCGAAAAGCTATGTTCGTCGTGGTGGGAGGCAACCACAGAACCGGGTGGGCCTGGGGCCCCTGGGGGCGGCCAGCTGGTGGGGGACGGGGTCTCAGGCCGTCCCGCATCACCCCGGTCTGTCGCAGCCCGTCTCAGCGTCCGCAGCCCACATCCTGGGCGAGGTTTGCCGGGAGAAGCAGGAGGCGGCGGTCCCGCTGGTACGGCTCTTCCTCCAGCACGGCAGGGTGGTGCCCTTCATCAGCGCCATCGCCAACGCCGAGGTCCGGAGGACCCAGTGAGTGCCCGGCGTGCCCCGCGCTCCCTGCGGCTCCACGGCCCCTGCGTCTGCGCCCCCTGGCCCCGCAGCCTGCCGCTCCCGCGACAGCCATCAGGAGCGCACCCTGGCGGAGCCGGGGACAAAGCACGCCCGTCCCTCTGCGCTCCGGCCCCGTCTGTGCGACCCGTGAGGGTCCTTAGAGGCGCTAATTTCTCGACGAGTCTCGAAAAGTGCAGGCGAGAGTGGCTCCGCTTGCTCTGGGCGGGCAGCCGGCGTGGCCCTGGCGCCGCTCTGCTGAAATGCCGCCGCCTGTGGGCAGGGTGATTGTGACAGGGCCCCAGCAGCAGAAAACCAGGCTGCCCTCCTGCACCTAAAAATCTAAAAGCGGCTGATCAGGGTAGGCCGACTGGGGCCGTGTGAGCTCCAGAACCGGCCTGGCCGACTTAGGAGGAGGTGACAGCCTCCCGGTGCTGTTTTCCAGGGACCCGAACACTATTTTTCGAGGAAACTCGTTGACATCCAAGTGCATTGACGAGACGATGAAGCTGGCAGGGATGCACTACCTGCATGTCACTCTGAAGCCCAGCATAGAGGAGGTGAGCCGGGGTCCTTCTCGGACCCCAGTGCAGTTCTGTGGGGACGAAGGGTCATCCAGGAGCCAGCATGCCCGCCTGGAAGAGGGTCGTGCATGGTGCGGACCCCCAGTTCCCAGTGAGGGGCTGTCGCCTACTGTCAGCTTCTTTCCAGCTCCCTGGGGGGACTCTCCGTGGATACTCCAGAATTGTCCTCACGTTCTCAGATTAAAACCTAAAAGATACATCGTTCTGCCAAAGAGAGAGGACACGAGGACTAAACCGGTTCTTGGCAGCCCAGCCTTTCCCCAAGCACCGGGTCTCCCCGGGTTCCTGAGGCCGAGGTGTGCCCACAGCTCCGTGTAGCCCAGACAAACAGCCGCGTTCTGTCTGGTGACACAGTGGAAGGCCACACCATTCTTTCCAGGCAACCCAGCACTTCTTACCTGATGCCATGTGGGGCGCCTGGCAGGCAGTGTCTCCCCAAACCATTTCATGAGAAATGGGCCCTTGGCAACATCAGGAAACCTGCAGTGGCATCATCCTGGTTTGCTGATTGCCAGATCCCAGCACAGTTTGGAGTAAACGTTCTGGAGAAACATGGCTTGCGTGGCTCGCTGGTGGAGGCCCCCAGGCTGCCGGAGTCCTCACCGGTGCCCTGGGCTCCCTCTGGGGCTGGTGGGCTTGCCCAGCAGCTCTCTTCTGAACGAGGCCCATGCCAGTTCTGGGCCGCCCCGCTGACCCTGGCCCGTCCCTCACTCCCTCCTCATCCTCAACACTCCCTCCAGATATGCCAGAGCCACAAGCCCTGCGAGATCGACCCCGTGAGGTTAAGAGACGGAGAAAACCTCGAAAACAACATGGTAAGGCATTCCTTAGTGTGCTCCGGGGCCAGCGCCTGCCCTGACAGCTTTCGGCACAGCCTCCTCAAATGTTTCATGTCACTAAGATTCAGGGCAGGGTGGGGACCACCAGGGCGGGAGGTGGGGGGGGACTGTTCCAGCCAGTGGCAAGTGAGCAGCTTGGCAAGGACTCGCCATCATATTTCTTTGCCCTTGACTCCCCCCTGCTGGCAGGTGTGGCTCCGTGGTCCCCCCACCAAGCCACTGGCAAGCATGCCTTTGTGGCCTCCGCACTCGGCTCCAGCTCCTTCCCTTCTCCCGGGGGTAACCAGCAACCCCAGCAGCCTGACCAGTCTCCCCACTGGTCTTCCTGCACCTGGGCCACCTCAGGCTGCTCCAGGGCTGTGTCCTGTCAATCAAAGCAGCAGACACCCCCGCTGGACACGTCACCCTCATGTCTTAGTCTCCCCTGTGATTTCTTCATCTACATCATGCTCGGTCTCCGTCAGGCCTGTAGGAATGGAGACAGGGTTCTCACCCTCGGGGCCACAACCTGGTGAATTTTACCTGTTAAAGAGAGCAGGGATGGAGGGGGATGCCACATGGCTTCCCCACAGCCCACAGCTCCACCCTGTTTGCACGTCTGGATTATAGACCCTCAGTACACCTTCTGGGAGCGGTGTCTCCAGCAGACACCTGTCCGTGCTCTCCCTGGCTGCCCTGAGCAAACCTGGGGTCCTGTTCCCTCCCCGGGTGTTGTGTGCACCACACAGCCAGCGGGGCAGCCCTAGGAGAGAGCCAGTCCAGATGGGCACTGCTGGGATGCCCTCTGCCTCCCATTGCAGGAGAACCTGCGGCAGTATGTGGACCACATCTTCAGTGCCATCACCAAGTCTGGGGTGAGCTGCCCCACCGTCATGTGTGACATTTTCTTTTCCCTCCGAGAGGCGGCTGCCAAGCGCTTCCAAGGTGAGCCGTCCGTGGACGCTCTCATACAGTCCCTCCCTCTGCTGTTCACCTCAAAACAGAGGAGCTTTAGGGCTCTGTAGGGGTGGTTCTACCGCAGCTGCTGGCCCACTCTCAGGTGTTGGCATGGAGCCCACACAGCACCTCCCATCTCTGTGCCTCTGCACGACACTTCCGGAGGGCCCCCGACCCAAGAGGGACGACCAAGCTGTCTTGGGGCTTATGTAGGACGTGGCACTAACTCAGCCGGCAGAGCAGCCGTGCCCCCCATTCACCTGCAGTTTCCTGGTGGTGCCTGCTCAGTGCCTGGGCATCTGACGCTGCCTTGCTCCATTTTTGGGAAAGACAGGATGAACTCTTTGAGGAACTAGGGCAGGAGGGGTCCCAGGGATGAACCCTCTCCCTAGTTATGCTGATTCCTCAGGAGGCACCAGGTGCCCTGCCTGGGGAGGCATCAGGCCAACTGTGGTGGACCTGGCCCATCCCGCAGGTGCCATGGCCACCTGCCCCGCCCATCCCTGAGAGCCTGTGCATCAGCTCAGGGGTGTCCTGGGCCATGTGGGAAGCCAGTGGGAGCTTGGCACCTCCATGCGTTTCAGTGGGAAAGTGAGGGCCACGGTTAAAGGTCAGACCCCTGCCTTCAGGGTCGCAGGCTCCTTTTGCGCTGAGGAGCACCTGGTGTCTGGGAGTCCTCTTTGGAGTAAGATGGAAGTAAATAAAAGTTAAAATCAGACACCCCCACCTCACATGTGAGTAAAGAGCAAATAGGAGAGCGGCCAGGGGCCGGCTGGGCCTCCGGGAGGCCCCAGGGTCTAGGTCGTAGGCTCCCAGCCCACAGAACTGCTTTCTGTGTCCCGGCCACAGACGACCCAGACGTGCGGTACACGGCCGTGAGCAGCTTCGTTTTCCTGAGGTTCTTTGCGCCTGCCATCCTGTCCCCCAACCTCTTCCAGCTCACGCTCCACCACACGGTAAGGGGGCAGCAGCCTGGTGGGCCAGCCTGCCCGGGAGGAGACAGCCCCACGGGGACAGGCCAAGAGCACATCTCGCACCGAGTTTATCAGTTAAAACATAACCAGAAGGTGTGAGCAGGGTTTTAACAGGAGAAATGGAGTCTTTACAGTCTTGTCTACATTTAGTCGCTCAACAAATATTTACTGCCGCCCATTTTCCAGGTTAACCACATTGGCAGAGAAAGTGCCAGGGTTGGCCCTGCTTGGCAGGAGGCCCAGAGCAAGGGGATTTGAAGGGGAGGGGCCCATTCCATTTTAATTAAACCTCCAAACCATGTGACTGGCATGAGGGAGGCACTCGGCCAGGGCATGTGGGGGACACAAGTGGGGAGGCCCCCAGGAAGGTCACTGCCACATCAAGATGCTCCTTTGGGGCATCAGCTGAGCCCTGACTCCCAGCTTCTCCGGGAACCTGGAGTCTGGGCTGGGAGGCTGCATTTTATCAAGTCGTGGGCTGGGAGCAGGGATGTGCGTGCACACCTCAGAGTCCAGGGTTTCCCTGTTGGTCCGCTCCCAGACAGCATCCTCGCGTCCCCCGACTCTCGGAGAGGCCAGTCGTTCTGTCAGCTGTAATTCTGAGCTCGGTCAAGCATGGCAGCAAAACTGGGTGGAAGCTCACGTTCTCTCTCCTGGCTCTGGCAGGACCCGCTGACGTCCCGGACACTGACACTTATCTCAAAGACGATTCAGACTCTGGGCAGCTTATCCAAGTCTAAGTCCGTAAGCCATTTATTTTAGTTTTCACCTCTTTTTAACACAAAAGAAAGAGTATGTGTTTAATGCAGTCATAGGATAAAGAACAAAGTTGGTATCCCCACCACTGAGCTTAAGAGACGGCACATACCAGCACCTTCCAAGTGCCCCTTAGCCCTGCTGAGCTCTGAGAGGAAAATCATGCTGGCATGCGGTGCATTTACCGTGTGAAGGGGGCTTGCGCTGCCACCTCCGAGATCTAAAGAACCAGTCCTCAGTCCCGCTGAGTGAACCTGATAGTGGCCTCAGCCTCAAGTGTCGGCAAATGCCCCACCCCGGGGCCTCAGTGCCACCCGGGTCCACGGTTCATCACACTCAGCCAGCAGCCCCTCTCCCTCCCTGGGCTCCATGTCACCCTTCGGTGACAGAGCTCCGTCCCCAGCACTGTCACCCACTGCAGGCTGGACTTTGCTACAAGGGCCCCTTGACCAGCAGTTTTGAGGACTTTGGGTGCTGACATGTACAGATGGTGTGTGCAGGCCCAGGTGGGTGTATCCCCGGAGTGGGACAAGGCTGGCCCCACTGCAGACCAGGAAGCCCCTCGGTATGGAAGGGGTTGAGCAGACATCACAGATGCTTGCTCCCAGCCCACCACATCTCTTCTTTGTGGGGCCACAAGGGAGTCAGGGTCCCATAACTCCTGGCGAGCAGCCCCCTTCAGGGAAATGTCTGCTTCTCTCTGACCCAGAGTAAAGGAGGGGTGTGTGGTGGACAGCAGGCATGGACCAGCAGGAATGGCTCTTCTCCCTCCGTCAGTCCCAGCTTTCGCTGGCTGGAGGCTCAGATAAGCAAGCGTCTGTCTGGGTCTACACAAAACCCACCTCAGTTCACACCCAGAAACAGTAAAGTGACCTAAGAATGACAACACCGGGGGTGGGGCACAGGGTGGTTGCTTTGGAGGCCCCTCCCTGAGTTCCTGTGGCCCACCTGCCCCAAGCCCTAGGACGTCCTCCCCCAGATGCCTCCTGGCTCCCAAGCAGCCTGTCCCAGCAGCCAGGACTGGGCGCTAGTGTAGACTGCGCAGACCCGGAGCCCAGAGGTTGGTGACCACGTGGGAAAGGGGGTCGAGTCTTTTGTGACGAAGAGCTGGCCAGGATCCTGCGCTCGAGATTCTAAAAACACAGCGTAAATGGGGTTCCTCTCACGGGAGCAGCCAGCCTATGTCATGATCCGGGGTGGGCAGGCCGACCCAGGCGGACTTTAGCACTGGCAGTCCTGGGCTACGAAACTGAGGCTTGTCACGATCCAGGCCTTGACTCCAGATTTGGGTCTTCACTGAGTGATCTGTTTCATTCTAGGCCAGTTTTAAGGAATCATACATGGCTGCATTTTATGAATTCTTCAATGAACAGAAATACACTGAGGCGGTAAAAAACGTAAGTGTGGATGTCACTTAGCTCCAACTCACCACCCCTGACAAGGTCTGCAGCTTCTGAAAAGAAACTGAGTTAAAATTCACATAACATAAAACTGGCTGCTAACCGTTTTGAACCCATCAGAGCTTGTGGTCCTTTGCAGTGTTGTGCGACCACCCTCCCCGAGTCCCAGGCCTCCTCAGCCAAGCACTGCCCCTGGACCTGGCATTGGGCCGCCTGCATTTCTCCTCCCTCAGTGACTGTGCCCTGACCTCATGGGGCTCTGCCCATGGCTCCTCTAATACCCATGCCCTGCCCGTCTGCTCCTGATGCCCCAAAATGCATCAGGGTCACAGTCCCTGGGACACGAGACCCAGAGTCAGGGACACAGTGTCCGGGAGAAACTCTTCTGGTCCTAAAGCTTTGCTTCGCTGCTTCTGTTCAGAGGCAGTCACACTGATCTGTCACCCAGAAATCACATACACTGTGATGCAGAGTGGGGCGAGGGGGACAGGAACAGGGCAGCCGATGTTGACGAGACGGCTCCAGATAGGCCGTGGGCAGTCGCAGAGAGCAGGGGGCAGCTGCGAGAACCTGCACTGCCTCGGGCTCCGCTGGAGGCCATCAGAACGACAGCTCTCTGGTGTCACCTGAAGCCTTCGGCCGAAGTGGCACCTGATGCATGGGGACCTTCCCGAGGGCCAGCAGGTGGTCAGGTCGGGGCTGGAGGTACCTCAGCCGCAGCGGAGACGAGCTGACCCCATGACTCGTGGGAAGACCCTGTCCGGGCACCTGCTTCCCAGACTCCCTCCCTCTGGTGCTGAGGGAGGGCCCCTCTGTGGGCACCCGGGGCCTGGCCATGGTGGAGGAGCCATGTCGTCCAGCCTGCCGACCCCCCAACAGTCTCTCCCACTCCAGTTCTTAGATTTGATCTCGTCCTCTGGGAGAAGAGACCCCAAGAGCATAGAGCAGCCCATCCTGCTGAAGGAAGGGTAAGACGTGCACCTGCCAGTGGGAGGACCACAGTGGTGCTCCTGGGCTGGACTCCTTCCAAGGCCCAGCTGGCCCTGGTGCTTTTGGGGTCTTGAACTCCCAGCACTGCCCCGGGCTTGCCTGAGAGCGGGTGCTGTGCCCATCCATTTCTCTGCTGAATTTGCAAGTGGAGAGATGCCTCCGTGTGGGGAGAGGCCCGGAGAAGTCTGGCGCCTCAGCGGAGCCGGCTCACCCCTCAAGATCTCCAGGCCCTGCCTCCCCAGCCCCTCACGCCCACGCTGCTGGCAGGGGCCCAAGCAGGGCCTGTCAGGAGCCAGCTCAGTGGCCTCTGCTTGCCGAGCACCCCTCCGTGGCCCCAGTGGCCCAGCGTACTGGATGGTCTCCTGCCAATTTCAGTTCTTGGGGGGAGGCTGCCTTGCGGGAATCTGGAAGCCCACTGTCACCAACAACTTGGCACCCAAGGTGACACCAGCACAGGGGCTGAATTCTCAAAAGTGGAGGCATTAGCATTTTGGTTTCTTAATCCTGTGACTCAGAAGGAATACTGTAAGGCACTGAAAACGGTCACAAATACGGAAGTGGCAAGCTTCTTTGACCCTGCTGTGGGGCAGGGGGCCGTGGAGACGTGCCCCTGAGCCACGGATGCTCAGCCTGCTAGTGTGTCCCGTTTACAACAGGTTCATGATTAAGAGGGCGCAAGGGCGGAAGCGTTTCGGGATGAAGAATTTTAAGAAAAGATGGTTTCGCCTGACAAACCATGAATTCACCTACCAGAAAAGCAAAGGTAATGAGATTCCTCTGTTTCCTTGTTTCCACCTTTTTTCCACGGGGCCAGAGACTGTTTATGCCCCACTGGGGTCACTGTCTGCTTTCCTGGACTGAGACTAAGAGCAAAGGTGTCTCCCAAGGAGGGAGCAGAGGGTCTTCAGGCAGAGGAGCTCGGGGGGCAGCCTGGGCGGGGCGGCGGGGAGCAGGTGGGCCTGTGCCCTGGCGCCAGGCATAGGAGTCAGATCACGGGCAGTGGTGGTCTCGTCCTGTTTGGCTGCCTCCTCCTGGACCTGAAATGGCCCAGGTGTAGACAGGAGTATCGAGAAGGTAATTCTCTCCATAAAAATGTGGGAACGTGGCTCCAGAGACCGCATGACTGGAGGCTCTTGCACCAGGATGGACACCGGCATGGGTTCCGCGGGGTGCAAGGGCATGAGGTTGGGTGCTCTGTGCTCAAGCTCCTCGCAGGCCCGGCTTGCCGGGATCCCGGCCGCTCGCCTCGTCCTGGCCTGCCCCTCACCACACCTCTCCACACAGGGGACCAGCCACTCTGCAGCATTCCCATCGAGAACATTCTGGCCGTGGAGAAACTGGAGGAGGAGTCCTTCAAGATGAAGAATGTGAGTGCACGTCCCCCACGAGTCCCTCAGGGCATCTTCTGTCAGGGCCCCACTTCCCCAGGGTGCCCACAAGGCACCACGTGATTCTGCATCCAAACCACAGAGCAAAACAGTCTGGTCAACCAGGGCCAGCAGAATGTGCCAGAAGGTGGCTTCTCTGGCAGCCCCAGGGTCCATAGACCCTCTGCTAAAGGGCACCGGACACAGGCTCTGGGGCCTGTGGGATTTCTTTGAAACCTTCTCTTCTGATCTAGTTTCGAACTAGAAAAGATACAGGAGTAGAACAAGGGCATCATGCTGGCCACCCAGGGCCATGGGCATTGGCGTTCTGTCCCATTTGCTCAGTGAATGTCTTCGCTCTTCTCCCCGTGTTTCTGTGTATAAACGTCCACACCCAAAGGTCGCCGTGAGTGCCCTGAGCACCCGCTGCAGGGTCACCCCATGTCCTGGGATCGCCCCCCACGACCATCCTGTGGCGCAGCTATGACGGAGCCCGACCCGGATGAGAGCCGCACCTGCGGGAGGGGAGGAGCTTGAGGCGTCTCCACCCCTGCAGCCCTGACACGTTCTGTTCTGTCTCCGGGGTGCTGCCTCCCCCACAAGGGAATCAGGCCTTCTGGCTGCTCCGATTTGCCTGCAGACCTGTTTCAGACCACAGGAGCCATCCCCAGGGACCCCTCGCCCTGGGAGGACAGCCCTTGTCCATAGCCTGTGGCCCTTGCACACCCGGCAGCTGTGCCCCCCATGTGGAGTTCACAGCTTAGGGCCAACCCCGAGTGGGGCTCTGCCCCCTGGAGCTGGCAGGGCTGTCTTCCTCCCTTCCCTGAGTCTCCGCCCCTTCTTCAGCGACACGGCTTGGTGGCCGGGACTCTGCAGGTGCCTACAGCTGCACCAGGTGTGGGGGCACCGGGGTCTGTCTGGCCTGGGCCACGCCGATCTCGGCCCAGGGTCGCTGAGGAGTCACGAGGAGCTCACATCTCCATTAGGTCGGAGGTCGGCCGTGACCAGGGCATGGCATCCACTGGGCAGATGGAGGCGAGGCGGCCGGACAGCCCGGCTAGTGGACAGCATCTTCCCCTCGCACGGCTCTGTCTCCTTCATGTGGCTTCTCGTCTCCTCCAGAAGTATTAGAGGCTGTTCCTGGGCCAGCTAAGGGCCCCAAGGCCAGTGGGAGTGCTTTTCCTGGACCTGAGGGATCAACACCTTCACACCTGCTCCTGGCCTGGAGGCCACCTCCTCTGTGGGCAGCGCCCTGCAGTACCAGGTGTCTGTGCCTCCCGTGGGCCATTCCCAGGCCTGTGACACGATGTCAACAGGGGTCTCTGTGCCACAGCCTAAGGCATTCCAGATGCCCCGGAAGCACACAGTGTGGAGGCTGTCCTGGAAGCAGCTGTGAGCTGTTCCATTCCACAGGCCCTTAATTTAGGTTGAGAATAATTCCCTAATTTTGGCATTTACTCATTGGCCTGTTTTTCCCACTGCCTTCCTCAGAGCCAGCTTCTCGTGGCACTGCTTACCAGGCTAACATCCTGTTCCCTTTGGGAGACATTTTCAAAGGCCTGTAGTGCATATGGGGGTGCGTGAGGGGGTACAGCCTGTGAAGACAACCAGGACAAAATTCCATCTAGAGGTTCACCCTCCACCGGGCACTGCAGCCATACAGACTCATGCCATCTGAAGCCTGTGCCTTAGTTCTTGTGTAGACTAGTGGGGCGGGGGCCTTGGTCTCTGTAAACGAGCCCTGACTGTTCACTCAGGAACTCACACCTCCATCTCCCTGAATCCACTGACTGCTGTTCCTCCTCTGGGTGCACACCCCCACCCCTCGGAAAAGGCCCCATTACTTTTGATGTCCTCTCACTTTTGATGTGCTCTGGCCTGACTGCCTCCTCACTCACCATCCTTCATTTGTATGCAGCACAGCCAGTTGCTGCCAGGAGCACGTGACCCTTCTTGGCCTCAGGACCTTTGTTCCTGATAGTCTG
Source organism: Manis pentadactyla (assembly GCF_030020395.1). NCBI lineage: Eukaryota > Metazoa > Chordata > Mammalia > Pholidota > Manidae > Manis > Manis pentadactyla. The sequence continues at coordinate 66,368,716 of NC_080035.1, read as the reverse complement.
CTGCCCCAGGACCTTTGAGCCTGCTTTCCCTGCAGCCTCTGGACCTTTGTACCTTCTTACCCTTCTAGCTAGGACATTTCCCCATTGAGCCTAGTTAACTCTTAGCAGTCCTTCTGAGCTCAGCTGCTTTAGCTAGAGGGTCTTTTCCTGACACCGCCAGACAGCCCCTACACTTGTGTTCACTTTAATCTTTCTTGCTGGCTGGAAGCACACAAGGGCAAAAACTCTGGACCATCCTGTGTTGCCAGACCTAGGACAGTACCTGGTACTCAGGAGTGTTTGCTGAATGAAGGATAAAAAGGAAAGGCGGAGGAGGCTTCTAGAAGCTTCAGAGAGGAAGTAGTACCTTCCTGGAAGGAAGAAGAATGCCCAGGATGCCAGTAGTGGGAGGGAGGAACCTTTCAGATAAACAACAACACATGCAAAGGCCCCGGTGCTTGTCTGGAGTGGTGACAGGAAGGAGGGTGGCGTGAGCTCTAATGCTTCTTGCACAAAAGCCCCAGCTTGAAAATAAGGGGCCCTGGAGAAGCCAGCCTATTTGTGTAAGGCCACATCCACTGAGGAGGAACCCCACAGGGGTCCAGCCCTGCTGCACCCTTGCTTTGGAGGCCTCTAAGGCCCCAAAAGAGGAGGTGCTTGGCCTGCTGGGCAGAGCTGACCCAGCTGAGTCACACCAGCCTCCTCAGTCCCCAGGGCCCCCGCCACGCTTGTCTCCCTCAGCAGGAGGGATGTGGCTTTGCTCCAAGTCTAAGGGCAGCAGAAAGCCACTTGGCTTCTCTGGGCTTCTTGGTTAGAGCCAGACCCCCGACCCCCTGCAGCCCTGGGCTTGAGGGCACCACTGATAGCAACCAGCACCTGCCGACTGCTGTGGGTCAGGCAGGGGTCTTGCTCGAGACCCACCAGCCTATTCCCTGTCTCCGCAGATGTTCCAGGTCATCCAGCCCGAGCGGGCGCTGTACGTCCAGGCCGACAACTGCGTGGAGGCCAAGGCCTGGGCTGACACGCTCACGAAAGTGAGCCAGCACAACCAGCAGCGTCTCACCATGTTCCACCCATCTGCCTACCTGAACGGCCGCTGGTTGTGCTGCAGGGCCTCCTCAGACATAGCTGCTGGCTGCACGCCCTGCACCGGGTAGGCCTGAGCCTCTCCAGCCTGCGACCCCCAGGGCTGCCCAGTGTAGCAAGCAAGTGGTTTGGCTTGTGCACCATACAGGGAAGTCGCACTAAGATGCAGCCCCTGCCCACTGGGCGAGCTGCACACAAGAGGCTGCTCTCCAGTACACCCAAGGGGGCCTGGGGCTCACCTCACAAAGCCTCTGTGTGGCCCGGCAGGAGCCCGGAGCCATGTCTGGGGTGTGTGCGCACAGGGCGGGGCTCATGCACAGAAGGCCCCCGGGGGTGTGCTGTCTTGTCTCTCCCGAGAAGAGTCCACGAGCTCCACCGTGCTGCGCACACACCCCTCCTCGGCAGACTGAGGCAGCCCTTCTCTCCTGCCCTTCTGGCTGGGCTCCTGCGGGTCATGAGTGGCTTTCCTTTCTGGTCCTGGGAGGAGGCCTGGGTAGCCCCGGCCCAGTTGGGCACACTCAGCCAGGCCCTGGGCCCCTGTAGGGGCTGTTTTTATTCTAGGTCATTTGTTACAGCAGAACAAGTCCGCCTTGTCTGCGTGTTGCCTTGGCAGATCCGTGGGTGCTGAGCAGCCCCCAGGGCTCTGAGACCACAGTCATCCTCTGAGTGCTCATGAGCTATTTCACAGGCCACCTGCTATGCCCCAGCCCTGGTGGGAGATGAGCTCAGTGTGGGTCACTCCGTCACCTCCGGTGATAGTAAGCACTCAGCGTCATGACTGACACACACCTTTGTTCTGTTCTCCCTGTGTCTGGGCAGTGGCCTCCCGGCGAACATCCAGCTGGACATTGATGGGGACCGAGAGACGGAGCGTATCTACTCCCTCTTCAACCTGAACATGAGCAAGCTGGAGAAGATGCAAGGTGAGGGCAGGCCTGGGGTCATGGGGTCGCCGGCGGCTTTTGGGGTGGCTGCCCAGGGTTCCGAGACTCGGGGGCTTTGCAGCAAAGACAGGGAGATAAGCCCTGCTGAGCCTCTGTGATGTGCGTGGGGCGCTGTCGTCGGTACCACTGGTGGGAAAGGCTCTCTGCAAGGGAGGCAGCTATTTGGGGAAATTTAACTTAATAACAGGTTGTGCAGATAAATTTTAAGGAGTTCATTTTATAACCTATCAACTGACAAATTCTTGGGAAAATCTTCTCTTGATACCCTCCCATACCCCCAAACCAAGAATTTCATTCTTTTGTGTTTTGCATAGGGACATGTACATGTGTGGGTGGATGCGTGTGTGTGTGTGTGTGTGTGTGTGTGTGTGTGTGTGGACATGTGTGCATGTGGACACAGTGCACATGGATGTGTGTGGACGTGTGTGAGTGTGTGTGCATGCACAGCAGCTCCAGGCATCATTTTTACCCAGCTTCATCATCCTTACGATTAACTGCTTCACATGCTCTGCAGAATTGGGCGGCGCAGGCAGGACATGTGGGTGGCATGGATGCCCATTCGGGACTGTGACTCAGGAGAGGCAGGGGTGAGAGCTGTTGGGAAGTTGGGAGGCTACCTTGTCCTTGGGGGGCTCTGCTGGCTCTCAGAGTCACCGAAGCCCCACTCAGAATGTGAAATTAAACTAAATGTGCCTGGAAATAAGCTTGTTAAACATTTTTCCTTCTCATTCTCCTGATCTAACCCAGAAAGGTCAGTCATGGGCTGTGGCCTGGAAAACACTTATCTGTGCTTGGGTGGCCATGTGGCTTCCCACCTGTGCCCACTGGTAACTTCAGAGGACTCATTCCAGTGCATGCCCAGGCTCCCCACCACCACACAGCCACACACGTGTACACACACATATGTGCACATGCAAGACAACCGTTGACACACGGACACTCACTCATGTGTAGACACGCGCACAGACAGCACACAAGTGCACATGTACAGGCACACACACACCCAGATGAGAGGGTGGTCCCTCAGCAAGCGTGCCACACACAGTTCTGGCTCTGAGCTTCCAGGAGGCTGCGCAGCGGTGGACTTGAGGCTGCATGAGGCCTCCAGGCAGCAAAGACAGAGCAGCCAGAACAGAGGGGGTAGGATCAAGGACTCTTGAGGAGGCTGAGGCCACTGTGTGAGACCCAGGTTCACAAGGAGGCTGGGTGGGCCTTCCACAATCTGCCACCTCTCTCTTGCGTGGGCTTGCCCAACGTCACGTCGCCACAAAGCCCTGTCCTTTGCTGCTGGTGCCGCTCTTCAGCCTGGCTAATGCCTGCTTGTCTCCCGTGAGCTTTTCTTACCTGCCCTACGTCCTGAAGGCTGTGCCTGTCTCTGCGATTGCAGCATATTCACCCCTAACCTGCTTGTGCTCAGAATGCGCCACCCTTTGCAAGAAGAGGCATTACACCAGTGCCCAGCCAAGGGACGGATGAGTGGAAGGACCGGTAGATGCACAGGTGGACAGACAACTGGAAAGGGGTCTAACACCTTCAGCCTCCCCTCGACGTAAGGGTCACTGATGACAAAGGTCATCTGACATCAGCGATGCGAGGCCTGCAGCTCCCCCCACAGAGGCGGCAGAGCATAGATCTCCTCCACAGGCCTTGGGCCCTGCCCGCAGTCCAGTGCTCTCCTGAGGCAGGTCATTATCAGAGGCTTGGGGCTGTGAGACGCTCCCTTTACATCCTGAGCATGTGGCTGCGGGCTTTTCCCACCTGACATAAGTCCTTCCCTCTGGGGCCTGGCAGCCCTTTGGTGCCCAGAGGCGGCTGCTGCAGTCGGCTGAGGGAGGGGAGATGGTCTGCCCAGTGTCGCCGGCCACCCTCCGTGGGGTGCTGTCCTCTAACACTCCTTGAGGTGTGGCACAGGGTAGGGCAAGTGCAGTGCCTGGTGGGAGGGCTGACATCTCCGGGTTGGGGCCTCTGGATGGGAGGTCAGTGCAGACCAGCCCCTCAAGGCAGCGCAGGTTGCGGCTGTGCACGTGTCCAGGCATAGCACTCGCTCCCCTCTCTACAAAGCAGGGCCACCCCCTCGGTCAGGCCTTTGGGCAGGTGAGGCAGGGTGGCTGATGGCATTGAGGGCCATGACCCTGTGGAGTGGCTAGCATGGCACCAGAGCAGATGGGCCTGGACCCTGAATCTCGGCTCTGTCACCAGTGTGCATACCCTCCCAGGGTGCTGGTCCCACAGTGACTCCTGCCTCTCGGCATCTAGCTGCAGAGACGGGAGATGCTCTCATCAGTGAGGATGCCAGCCTACTCTCTGCCAGTTCTGTGCCCTAGCGAGAACTGCCTCGTGCTTCCTGTTGCCTTTACCAAAGTCCACAGACTTGCTTGGGGGGCCTTTGCCCCCCTGACCTGTTCCTTCTGACTGCGGCGCTCCTGTTTGTCCATCCCTTCCCTCTGTCTCTGTGAGTACAGTGCACATGTGCTGCCAGGCACCAGCCGGGAGCCTCGTGGGAGCCCGCACCTCTTGGGGCAAGTGCCCCCTTTTCCAGAAGGGTTCAGTAAGGCCCAGGGCTTAAGTGATCTGCAGAGGCCAAGCAGCTGCAAGTAGGGGCTTTGGGGAGGGAGCCAGGCAGTCACCGTGCCCTGCGCTTCCCTCAAAGAGTTGGTGGGCGCCAGCCTGGCCCCACTCCCAGCCCTTCACCCCTCACGTCCAGAGTTCTCCATCTTTCCTGTATCTCGGTTCCTTTTTATGTGACATTTTAAATCTTGACAGTGTTCCTTGGCACAGACTATGATTTTTCAGTGAGAATTAAGAGATTTTCTCTGAGTTGGAAGTAAAGACAGTCAAGTGGACACCAAGGCCCTGTGACGATGACATAGCAATAGGCTGAGAGTGAGGACCCCAGACACTGGCTCGCTGAGGCCAGACTGCAAAGCGCAGATTCCACCTGGTCTCTGTGACCCTGGAGTGGGGGGCCCAGGTCAGGTGTTGGGCGCTTCCCAGGGGGCCCAGAGGTCACAGCGCAGTCGTCAGCAGGAGGGAGGTGGTGCAGAGAGGGTGCTGCATGGGTGGCGGTGACGGGCTCCTCGTCAGCTGGCACAGGCTGCCTGAGAGGTCGGCTGCCTGGCAGCTTCTCCCCCGCCCTGTGGCCTGCGTGGTCTAGCCTTCGGCGTCTTCATAAACGCTGGGTGAGTGGAGTAAGAGCAGCCTTCTTGAGATGGGGTATTCCTGGAGCTCAGCCCTACAGACTGACCCTAGGGGACCCCACAGCCTGTGAGCCAGTGCCCAGGAGCCTGGCTTGGTGAGCCGGTGAGGTGGATGGACGCAGGTCACTGGGGAAGGGCTGGTGGGAGGTGGGGCTGGGCCTGGCGCTTCAGGCCTCAGGGGCCTGCCTTCTGGGCCTGGCTGTCCAGCACCTGCCGGCTCCTCCAGGAGCTTCTGCTCTGTGCGCTTGCCTGTGAGTGATGGGCCCTGCCGGCAAGGCTGCGGGGGTCCAGGGCGCAGCCTGTCTGGGAGAGCCCACCTCATGCTGACCCCTGCCCTTTCCCCACATGCAGAGGCCTGTGGGAGCAGATCCGTGTACGATGGGCCGGAGCAGGAGGAATACTCCTCATTTGTCATTGACGACCCCCAGGAGACCTACAAGACGCTGAGGCAGGTCATCACCGGGGTCGGGACCTTGGAGCAGGAGCATGCCCAGTACAGAAGGGACAAGTTCCAGAAGACCAAGTATGGCAGCCAGTGAGTGCACCCGGCCAGCGGTCGGTCGGCTGTGTGGGGCGCCGGGGGCAGGGCTGTGGGACGGGACGGAGGATAGAGCCCTCTGAGCGGACGCTGGGGCGGCTCAGGCTTCCTGCCTCCTTCAGAGCAGGGCCTCATCGCCCTGGCCGGGGCCCTGCGGACGATGTCGGGAGACGGCTTTGGTCGGGGAGGGGCCCCAGGAAAGACTTGGCGTTGACGAGGTTGGTCGTAGGTGCTGAGCACCAGCGCCCTCCGGGGGGCGCCAACCGACTTTGCTCCAGAGGGTCTGCCCGCCCCTTTCAGCACCCCATCAGGAGAGCCCCCGCTGACCTTCTACAGAGTGTTGCCTTTTTAACGTGGTTTAACGTGGTAAAGCCACAGGTCGAAACAGCCCATGAGCACGGTACCATTTCCTGTGGTGGCAGCTAGTAGGACCGAGTGCCCGTGATGTGCCAGGCGTGCCATGCCCTCCTGGAGCTCTGTGTGCACATGCCTGTGGTCACACAGGACGGCGCCACCGTGGCTGCGTCCCCAGGCAGCTTCTGGAGAACCGCATGTGCTGTCGCGTCTGACAGGGAACCTGCGCCTCACCTGCCTCCCCGCCTCCCGTTGCAGGGAACACCCCATCGGGGACAAGAGCTTCCAAAGCTACATCCGGCAGCGGTCTGAGACCTCCACCCACTCCATTTAAGCTGCAGAGAAGGAGGAGCTGCGGGCGGGCGGCGCGCTCAGCTGCACAGCGGCTCTCGGGTCTCGCGCTGCCCCGGCCTCCGTGCTGCCGTTTTGTTCACGCCCGCGGCCGGTGTCCCAAGCCGGCCCGCCCTCTGCGGCGCGTGGCCCCGTGTGTGTCCTCGCCTTTGCTGGCTCTGCAGCGTCCGCCCCCAGGACGCTGGCACCTGCCTAGACGTTCTGCTTCAGCACTGCCGGGACGGAAGAGCCTCACTTCTCTCCTCGGAGCCTCCACTGGAGGCCCGGCAGACGGCCCTTGGCTTCAGCTTCTGGGGTGGTGTTCCTGGCTGCAGAGTGGGTTTTGTGGCTGTGCACAACTGCACAGAGATACCAGTTGGAGGATGTTCTTCATATTTTGGGGGGCATGGGGCTTTCTGCAGAGAGCTCCTGGGGGCATCCCAGTCCCCCTTCTCAGAGGCTGACTCCAAGACGCACCCACAGCCTGCAGGTGCCAGAGACGGGCTGAGCTGGGTATCTGTGCAGTCCCCACTTCAAGCACAAGACGTGTTGTTCCGCTCTCGGGATTAAAGCAGGACCCACGTTTGCCACCCCTTGTGGAAGTGTGGGGAAGATTTTAAAATTGGAAATGTGCGTAATTCTCAAGCTGTTTTTCTTAATATTTTTAAACTCTGTCTTTGATATAAAGTGCACCCAGACCTGTACTCATCAGAGGGGAGGTCACAGCAGGGCCATAAAGGGAGCAGGCAGCATCCTCATGCGAGCCAATTAAAGGTACCCGGGGGAAATTGAGGGAAAGAGGAGGCGCAGAGCTCGAAGGGTCACCCTCGCCGGTCAGGTGTCTGGCCCAGGCCCTTAGCAGCTGTGAAGCCCAGAAGCTCTAGGTCAGGGACCGGCTTTTTTTCTTTTGGGCAGGGGTCCTTCCACAGGGGCAGTGAGCCCCCAACTGGCATCACGGCAGCAGGCGCCAGCATTGGAAGCCCCGTCCAAAGAAGCAGGACCACGTGCCCGTGCTCATCGCTGTCTGCATCTGCACATTCTGTCATTCAGACCCATTACTGGATGGCAGACTTACAAAAATAGGGGAGGAAATGTTACAAAAAAACCCTTTGGGACACACAGCTATGAGGCTGCACAGACGTGTGGTTTTTAACATGGGTTTGTAACTTAATGTTTCTGTTTATAAGATACTAATGACT